>NC_084598.1:35978764-36278764 GCF_033807715.1 Cololabis saira
ACCTGTCTTGCCTTGTTTTCACTCTCTAATTGCACAGTTTCACAACTCATAAAGAGAGAATATTCTACTGTTAGCACTCTTCGTATGTATGAGTGCATTCGTCTCATGACTTCCCCCCATACGCCTCTTTTGTTTGGTCTGAAGACAGATGGGAAGCACAGATTCATTATATGGAGATCAGTGTAGTCCATTTAAATCCAGCCTAAGGAATAGGTAAATGTCAAGTCCTATTGATTGGTATTTAGGGGTTTTTTTTTTTTTTTTTACCATCTGTGATTTAAGGTTTTGTTTTATATAAAGCAATTTGATCTTTTTTTTAGTTAAATTGCTCCTAAGAGCTTAAATTTATTGAGCAGATGAGCAGTGGACACATCCATATCCCATGCTTGAAATAAGGAAATCTAGCAAACAAGAGCTTTTTTGATTGTCTCTGCAGGTGGGTGAGAGGCCAAGGGTCAAATCCGCTCTGATTTTTTTGGCCTCAGACCTTTTAATGACACTTTTAGTGTGGCAAATACCGTTTCTGACCACACTGGGCAGCACATCACAGGACATTTCAGACGTCACCCCTGACATAAGGCTATAGACTGTTTAAAAACATGTGGACGAACCCCCTGATGTCACACATCGGGTTTCTTAAGAGAGTTTTTGAGGCCTCGTTTTTACAGCACAGCATCATATTGGCAACT
The DNA here is from genome assembly GCF_033807715.1 of Cololabis saira. Taxonomy (NCBI): domain Eukaryota; kingdom Metazoa; phylum Chordata; class Actinopteri; order Beloniformes; family Belonidae; genus Cololabis; species Cololabis saira. The sequence goes on from NC_084598.1 coordinate 35,979,454, forward strand.
ATTGTCTAAGCCAAAAATAGGCAAATGGGCGGAACTACAAGGCCTGGAAACCGACTAAATCACACCCAGTTTCATGCAGTTACCACAACTTAGCTATTTTTGCTTGGCATAGCTCATGATAACCTATGACACTGATGAATGCCATTGTATATCAATTCTGATTTAAATGCATCCATCCATCCTCATTTCAAATGTGGCTACTAAAATAACCTTCAAAACAAGTGTTACCGGAGCTGAAACAATGAACTCATACACGGAGGCCGGTCAAAAGTGGAAGCGTTGAATTCACCTCTCTGCATCTGCTTTTGACGAGCAGAATGCACCCAAATAGAGGGTTGGTAGATCGCCTGTGAAAGACATAGATAATCGCAGGCGAAGCACAGCATGCGACACGCTTTGCAGTATAACAAGAATGATTATACTCTGTTTGACTTAAAGCTCAGAAATCAAGCATACCAAAGCTGCTGAGCAGACACAATCGACTGTCACTCAAAATGCCATAACCCCAATTATGCATACATATATCACTTTATCTGACGATATATATATATATATATATCAAATATATATATATATATATATATATATATATATATATATATATATATATATATATATATATATATATATATATATATATATATATATCAAATTTCACCCTTCATACACCTGTCATGGCTGTGAAGTCTAGCAATGGAGACCAACAAAGTTTTCTGCACATGTGTATTTCTGCTATGAAGTTAAACATTGTTACATGGAAGTCAGTGGAAATGGACTTGCTTTTGGAGCCAGCCTCTAGTGTTAATTCAAGGAACTGCACTTCCTTCAAAGAGGAAAACCTGATGTTGCCCCCTGAAGAAGACTCAATGAAGTGCACCTCTAGGGGCACAAAGTGGTACTACAAGATCTATCAGCCACCCCCCACTCATGAGCACACAGCATTGTCAGTGGCTCATTTCCCAGCGCAGCAGATTTGTGCGCCCTCTTGTGGTCAGAAGTGATATTGTTACAAACATTGGACACAGTTGACTTCACTGTTCACGTCTGTTAGATTTTAACCTTCATTAAGTTCAGACAGCAAACTAAAAGGCCCAGCTGGAAAACAGGAAGGACACGTAACATTTTAAGTTGTCAACAAAAGAAAAAGCCCTCTCTATTTATGTTGCACCTGGTTGCTAAATACAGAGCACTTTAAAGTAAAATAGCTGAATTCACTTGCAACAGGAATAAATCCCCAACTCAGAACCCCATGGTTCGCTACAGGAAAGCTATATCTTTTGCAAAACATATTGCAGTCAAATCCTCTTCAAAGTCATGCGTGTATATTTAAATGGGTTGTGTGTATTATATTTAAGCAAACAGGGGCTTGCAAAAGACCTTGAAGTAGCTGAGGGCGATATGTGACAAATAGCTGCAAGTGCAGCAGCCAGAGCAATGATTTCAACAGCAGTGGGTCATACCTGAAGTTGAAATACTTTAGCAATAATATCACAGTGACTTTTATCTTTAATGGTTCATTAATTATAAGCCAGCACGGCACATAATGAGCTGTAATTAGCAGGTAATGCTGCAACTGCAGATTCATCAAACATGTTTCAGGAATCAGGGTTTTTAAAGTTGTGCCGCCCACAGGATTGCACAAAGAGAGGTCCTGTGGAAGAGGATGAGAAAGAAAATACATCCAACCTTTCTGGTTTGTTTTTTTATATTACTGAGAGTTTAAGGAGGACCGTGCAGAGTACATAGCGGACATGGCATGGTGTGGTATCCATGGTGACCATTCTTCACGTGTAACCGTGGCAGCAGTCCAGCAGCATTTTGTCCTCTCTGTCTTTCTTTAACGTGTAATCACCTGGGTGATTCCCAGCAACACTAACAGAATGAGATCAATTTCTGGCTCCTGTCTGCGCCTCCGTCGTCTCAGCGTGCCTCTCTGTTCCGGCGCCTCTGCCGTTGTTTTTCTTTCTTTCGTTGCTTCTCGTGTGAAAGCGGCGGCCGGTCCTTTTTTTTCTCCCGTCCTTCACGTTCGCCCTTGCTCTGCTACAGATTCAGACGTCTTGTAGCATCCGACACCCACAACATCAATCGAACATCAGGTCAATAACAGGTTAGGATACATCGTAGGGATGTTTTCTGGGCTCCCTCAGTCAGGAAAAGATACAACATTTAAACTCACTTTTAACACTTTTAAATCCTGAGGTGTGCAGCTGTCAGTCTTCAAATTAAACTTTATGTGCAGAATTGAGGGGTAATTAACTGTGACAAGCTGGAAAAGCATATACAAGGGAAAGCAATCAAAAATGCTTGTATACTGTACATACATGTACATAAGCTACAATTTAAACAAATGCAATAAATATCCGAAATGCATTACAGTGGCCGCACATACAAGTGAAAATGCAATGGATTCAGCATTCCAAGTGGAGGTCAGACCCTTAATCCCAACAAGCACTTTAAACACAATATACTCCTGATTAGGCTGCACAGTCCCAACTGTGTCCAGGCCCTTGATGGGGCCCCATCAGGGGGCCCTGATGGGGACCCTCCTCCACCGCATCGCCACGGCGCTTTCAGCTCCCAGTGTAATCTCAAACCCTCTACCTGTCAATCTACAGGAGAGTATATCACAGCTATCGCTACCTCTGGGGCTGAGACAGGAGAGAAGCACGCTGTAACCATGGCAGCACTTTCTTTCTGATTTTTCCTGCATAGTGGCTCAATAAACGAGATGTATTCATTATTTCTGCAGGATGTAAGTAAGACACGTCTTGTGCTTTCAGGGCCTCTTGTCCATTCGCTGCTCTGAGGATTCCCTTTTGTGTGAGCGCCTGGATAAAACGCTGGATAACCAGCATCATCAGCTCGCGGTGTATAATGAGGGTTGCGTGCACTGAATCTGAAACTGCTGCTTGTACTGAAAAAAAAAAAAAAAACATTTCCACCTTTGAAAAAACGGATTTCTTGAACATTCTGTGGTCACAATTTTCTTTTTTTTCTTTCTTCCATGTGTGTATTTTAACCCATCAGTTTCATGTCTTGAATAAATAGCGGTGACGAAAGTAAAACTAAGGAGAAGCACACCACTTTTCTACTTTTATTCCTTATGTGCAATCTCTGACACAGTCTTGGCGTTCATGAAGCCATTTCCAGGCTGATATCTCATTGCACTCTCATATATTGTCCAGGTTTCCTATACGAGACGGATAGCCATGAACAAATGCTCAGTTAATAATCGATAATCCACTCGACTGTTGAGATCCTTCTTAGTTAGGACTGACGTTCTAAATTAAGGGAGAGAAAATAATGAGGCCAGTGAGGGCGAAAGACCGAATTTTAATTGGGTCACAGCTTTCGTAACAAATCCAATCGGCCTTCAGGTTTGTCAATAGAGCTATTGTTTTGTGGTTGTTGTTTTTTTTTTTCTAGACTATATGACTGTTTCTATGGAAAGGATTAGAAAATATGACTAAAGGGCTCAGGCTGGTCCTTTTATGGTTGTATGAGATTAACGTGCGCTGCAAAGTGCAGTGTTTTCACATATTAAATCTGATGGAGAGCTTAAGTTGTCAGCAAGAGTTGAAAAAGTATTCTCCTAAATGCTATAAAATGGTATAATTGCTATAATTTGGTCTGCAAAACGGTTACTACAGCGTAACCGTATTTTAAGTACAAAATATTTATCTGTTCACTGTTGGATTTTGGTGCAAAGAGGAATTCACGTCTGGTCTCGTAGACAACGTTGACTTTTGTGATTTATTTTTCCTAATCAATTGTAATACACTGTACAAAAATAGTATTTCTAAGGACGCTTGTTAAATATACAAAAGTCAAGGTTAATTTTGTATTTTAAACATTTATTTATCTTGTATAATTTGATGTACTGGCGCATGTACTGTATGTGGATTAAAAACCATGATGAGGCACTTTGTACAAAAGAACCCATTCCATCCTGCTGTCGCTCTGCTGTGTGAGGCCCTGTGGCAAATTGACAGATTTGTCTGTACCCTTCCATTAAAGAAAGAAAAACCCACAATGGTGACTGAAATAACTTGAAACTGACAAAATTGATGATAAATTGAGCACTGACTATTGGAAAATTTGAATTGTGGTTGAACAGAAGCTTTTTTTTTATTAAGGGAGAACAAAATTAAATAAATATTAAAAAAACAAATACATTTTAAAAATATATAATGGCAGCAACAGCGATATCAAACTATCTATATATATCCATACATACATACAAACATACATACATATAAGGCACAAGTTCGAAAATAGAGATACTCATTGGTCCCCTTTGGAAAAATTCTCCAGTTTTGAAAATAATGGAAACCAAAGTTCTTGAAAAATATGACCATGGTTGTATTTTTCCAAAGAAAAATAATTGAAATTTGATCCAAAAAAAACTTGAAAGTTGGAGGGGAATCATCTTTCCAAAGTAAAAGTATGCATTTCTTAGCGAAGTATGTGATCATAATTAATATCCTGCTTTTTTCCCGGTCTAACTGAAGATCCAGTGTGTCATTTAATAAATACAAATTGGAGTTAACTCAAAATTAATTTCTAATACTGATTGTGTGAAGGAATTAATTGATTTCCAGAAACTTATTAAAAGATCACATTCCCAAAACATATGTACACAGGTTCCATCGATTCTTTTGCATCTTGGACATTTTGAAGAGATATCCTTTGAAATTTTGTGCATTTTAATTGGAGTTAAATACAGTTTGTGAATAAATTTAAAATTAGCCTCTTTAATTTTATTACTAGTAAAAGGAAAATGTATTTTTTCACATAAATTTAACCAAGTATTTTATTCAAAGACCATCCCCAACTCCTTCTCCCATATCTTCACTAAAGTTTGGAAAGATGACAAACGAACAGAAGCTTTTAAAATGAAATGAAACTGCACTACACAAAAACAATGGGACCCACAACAAGTGATTTCTGTAACTCTTTTTGAGACTTGTGCACCTCTAGACAGGTATTTCGGTCCACTCATGATAAACCGCTCCAGCCGTCTCAGGTTTAAAGGGTTTCTTCTCCGGACTGTATGTTTCACCCTTTTGCACGAATTGCTCAATAGCTTTTAGATGAAGGCTCATAGAAGGATCCCTTCACAATGATCCAGTGTTTTGTTCCCAGCCATTCTTGGGTGCTTTTAGTTGTACGTTTTATGTCATTGTCATTTCCTTGTGCCTGCACAGATTCAAGACACCCTGCACCAGACGCAGCAAAGCAGCCGTAAACAAAGCTGAGCCTGCCCGGTGTCTCATAGTAGTTAGTGTTTTTTTAATACTTCATTTTTGCGTATGTGAACCCAGAGCTGATACGACTTGCCAAAAAGCACACCATGATATCAAACGGCAGAGTGACGACTTTACACTCTTGAAATAGTCAGACTGATAGACTGTAACGGTAATTACAGGACACCTTTTAGTTCAACATGTCATTCTAGTCAAATTCAGCTCAATCTTTTCGAGGCGTACCGCCTTGTTTGTTCAAATCATTTTCATTATTTATCTTTCTTATGATTTTTTTGACCACGATCAAAAGCAATATCTGATTATTATTAGTCAATTCATCAGTAAATCATTCATTATGACTTTTATCAGTTTCAGGTTATTTCAGCAGACACAAACATGCATGACAATGTTTCTGAGAAGACGTTTCATACAGTGAATGTTGAGCGTCTGTTTTCTTTTAATGGGATCTTAACAATAAGTTGCTGTCAATGTCACAAGTTTGTCATCTTGCACTTCTTGCCCACATTTGTTTTCAGAAATCTTGGAATTAAATGGCTCAAAAGCCAAAGACAATTGGATGAAAAATGTTTTTGAGGGTTAATTACACATGTTAGAGTTTTCTGGCAGAAGAAGGCCTCTGATGGTTTTGATGAATTCCATGAGGCATTTGTGACCATTTCATTAAATAATATAATTGTGTTTTACTGTATTTGTGCCTTATTACACTGGTTTATGCTTCTCATAATGTGTGCATGAATCTATAAGTGTATATATGTTTATTTTGGCAAACATGGACAGCGATGTGTATGTCGCTCTAGTTTGCTGTCTGTCTGATTGTTTCTGCTTCTGGTTCAGTAATCAGACTTCCTCCCGTCTGTCTCATCCCATTTATGTCGGTCTGTCCAATTTTGTTTCCAAACATGAGTCTAAGCAGATGCAAGTCAAAAATAGTCTCCAAGTCTTTCAGTGCAGCCTGAGTTACGTCACATCAATACCTCCCAGCTTTGTTCACTACTTGTAATTTAAACATCAGACAAGACTTCTGGCTGCTTGAATAAAAAAAAACTGCTGTGAAATTATAAACAGGAAATATATCCCCTTGCATAAAAGTAATACTGGGATATGTAATTCCGACGGGGGCGTATTATGTTTAAGGGCTGCATCATCATAGGCAGAAGAGTTTGACAAACAATAAAAAGGAGTGAAATGGCTTACGGAGAAGGTTACTTCTGTGTGAATATGTTTTTCAGGGCTTGGGATAAACTTTCACAATGTTATGTATTATGTATTTACTTGTAATGTCCAGTTTTCTGCACTTTTGTCAGCAAACATTACATTAATAGATACTGGTCATAGCAGCTGGGAAAAGGTCTTACTTAAATGTGAAATCTAAACTATTTCAAACAACTAAAACCGAGAGAGAAGAAGTGTGGATTATTCATTCCTGCAAGACGTGCCCTGAGAAAGTGCACAGCAAGAAGTGGCCCAATTTTCCTAGAAACTGTTGAATATCAAAATGTTATACACTTGACCCTCGAACTGTGGTCAAAATGTAGCTTGGCCTTTTCCTTTGGCATCTTCAAACTCTTTAGTCTTCCTGTAAAGATCTGTGTTGTTTGTTTTAACTGGTTACTTAATACTGAATGACACTTTATTTAATAATCCAGTGCTGATGTTTATCTATCAAGTGACAAGCATGCCATTTTGTTTGCAACACTTCAAAAGACAGTATTTCAAAAGTCCCAAATTGACTCCAATTCAGGAAATAAAAGTCTCTTGTACTGTTTAATCATGACGTCATACGAGTATCAGCATTTTGTAACCTACTTAAATCTCGACCGAATGTTGTATATAAGATATGTATAAAGTATAATACTGAAGTTAATCACGAATCTCTGAATGTCAAACTGCTTCGAACTAGACTGTTGATAATGTCCATAGATTATGTCAGAATAAAGTACATGACTGTTTAACCATCCACTTGAATTTTGCTGACTTCTTTCTTTCGTGTCCTCTCCGTGCTTTGTTCTTATGTTAACTTATATAAATATTTTCGAACTATGCCTTTTGTAACCTCACAAAGAGGCGCGTATGTGTGGTTATAAACAGAAATAAATGTTTCTGTGCAGTATTTGAAACTTATTTTCTCCTTAATATTATAGTTCCAAGAGTTTTCACATTGACTATATACAGTACTCGAGTTGTAAAAATAAACCAGGGGGGATGGTGGATTTTATCATATGGGGACAGATAATTTGTGCTGATTACAAATAATATAATATATTACAAATAATAGCAGTGACCAAAACACCTGCAGAAATACTGCAGGAATGACATAGCAGCAGTTAAATGCAGCCTTCTGTAAGCTTTAAATATCCACTGGGCTTACATCAAATACATCAAAACACAACAATAAAAAACAGTTTTCTGAACTTATCAATATGCCCCTATCCTTCACAGGATAAGTTAAATGGATCGCTGCAAAAACTCAAAATCTTAAGAAGAATATTTGTCTTATTTCTAGTTAAAATGTCTCATTTTAGTAAATAAATCTCATTACACTTAAAACAAGACTCATCACTGGAAAAAAACAACAATATTCACCTGTTTCAAGTAGATTTTCACTTAAAATAAGTAGAAAAATCTGCATGTGGAACAAGATTTTATTGCTTTTAATGAGAAGATAAATCTTGTCCCACTGGTAGATTTTTCTACTTATTTCAAGTGAAAATCTACTTGAAACAGGTGAAAATTGTCAAATAAGTTATTTTTCTGGTGTTATTTTTCTGGTGATGACTCTAAATGTTGAAATAGCAGTAAAACCACATTCATTGATGAAATGACATAAGGGATGGAAAAAGGGGATGGCAGTTTTACAGGGGGGATGATTTGGACCGTTTTTATTTCAGGGGGGGATGCCATCCCCCCTCATCCCCCCTCAACTCCAGTACTGACTATATAGGATATGGTCACTTAATGCGACTCGCAAAATATACAATTATTTTTGCCATACTGGCATATTTCCTGGTATCAATTGAGAACAATGAATGAAAAAGTTTTGAATACTAATGTTGTTGCAGTAACGTGAATTACAGGCTGAAGTGGAGTTATACATAGGTCAGTAGGCTTTAGACGTGGCAGACCTGGTTTCTGGTGGTGTTTCATTGGCAAAAACAAAGACTGATCCAGGAAATCATCCCTTAGAATAAAACCCTCACAGCAGTCGTTGGTTGCTATGGCTATGCCTATATTGAGCAGAAGGGGTCAGCATTGAGTCATATCATTGTGTGACAACAACCTGGTTTGTATGAATGTGGTTGTTGAGCTGTTTGCTGAATTGGTGCTGAAGCATGTGAGGCATGAATGAACCAAGAACTTCTATGTATTCTCATCATTCTTATACGACGGTTTACTTTTCATCCTAACTTTACCCTAGTGAAAATTCTGAGGTTATGTTGTTTCAAATGTCTACAAAAAACAACAGAAAAACTCCAACCATTCCATTATTTTGTGTTCTTCCTCCACCAAAGTATCAGCAACTTATACTTTTTCACATTCCGTCTTGCTTCCTTCTCCTCATTTCTATCACATTTTCCTTCCCACCCTCCTTTTACTACTAAAATATAGGCTAGCGACTCGCTCTGAGACATTTTTGGAACAGGCTGAAACCACATTAGCAGCGATTCCCAAAGGGTGACATTTCTAGGAAAGCCAAGGCCTCAATCCACCCTCTATGTGTGAAAATGAATATGTCACCTCCAGTTAAGGATACCTTGCCACTTACTCATGTTCTTATGATTCAGGGGGAATCCTTGCCCAGAAATATGTTACCCCACTGGGAATACACAGGTACAGTATACACAGAGGGGATAGGTTTCACACACTAATTGATTTCAGTGGTGTAATCAAACTCTATCATCTTAACTGCCACAATGAGAAGTGTCATACTGATGATATGGTTTATTTTGAGTGCCATCCCTCAAGGCTCATAATGTCTCATGATAACCCTCGTGTCTCTGGTAGTGTGGCCAATTGATAGGAAAAGGTTCCTTATTCGTCAAGTAATGCAAGTTTATATTAATGTAATTAATAAACCATCTTAGTTGATTTAAATCCATTTTATGCCCCCAGCAGAGGGAGCCCCAAGGTTTCCTTTTTTTTCCTTCTATGGCTGCTGAAAAACAAAGACCTTAGCCAATCAGAAATCGGTTCAAGGAATTAAACCAGGGCTCGTTGTGACCATGGCAACAGCTTTCACACAGTGACAGATAGAAATGGCAGAGAGGAGATGATACATGTTCTCCTGGGGTCAATGGCAAACTTCTCAGAATAGTTGCCAATAGTGCCCTAGTTCCTCTCTGGATCATTTAAGCCTCTTAAAAAACCAAGAGATGTCGAAAACCCGCAGCGACGGACGGAAGGCCGCCGACTGAGGACCATGCTGACAGCGGAACCGACCGGACCGACTGCCAGCGAGGATGCGCCATCTGCGCCTGCGCAGGAGACACGATTTACTGTGCAGAAGGGAGTGCTGATCACACAATTCACTGAGGTTAAACAATACAAGCAAAGACATAGATACTTTAGCATGTGGATCGAATGGAAGAGGGGATGTTGCATGTTGTGGAAGGAAATGGGAAAGCAATGAAAGAATCAGAATCAGAATCAGAAAAGGGTTTATTGCCAAGTTTGCTAACACACACAAGGAATTTGTTGTGGTGATTGGTGCAACACAATACAAATATAAAAACAAATATATAAGAGATAAAATAAAATGTATGAACAATAAAATAAAATGTATAAACAGAAATGTACAATATGAGGTTTTAAAGTGCCGGATATGAGACAAAAAGTGACTTAGGATGACTTAGGACAGATAAAATGTATTAAACAGAAATGTACAAATGGGGTTTTTAAAGTGGAAAAAGGTGGAGTGGTTTTAATGAACCTACTTTTTAGGTTAGATTAGATTCAACTTTATTGTCATTGCACAGAGTACACGCAGACCCAGATTAACTCAGTGTGATTCCCCAGGGTGACCACACTTGAAGTGCCCCCCTCCTCCCACATTTTACAGTAAAAAAAGGGAAATTTACTATGGTTATATCATAGATTTACATGAACGTATTGCTGAAGTACATCCTCAACACTCACACTACAAATAAATGTTTAGTTTAGTTTAGTTTAGTTTATTTAGCACATACAATAAAAAATAACATCACACAAATAAGTGCAGTTAAAAGAAAGTGTGCAGGGAGGAGCGAGCAAGCCAGTAGGCTTATAAGGAGCCCCCACCTAATAACATTTAACAATATAGTTATAAGGATACAAAATCATAAAATAAAAATAAATAATACATCATAAAAATTGCATGCAGAACATGAATGAAAATAAAAAAATACTGTAGACCTATGATCACATGATCATGAAAATATGAATATTATGCTGAACAAGTGGCAACACAGAATATGAAGTACAAAAGAAACATTAACAGTGGGAAAAGCAAGAGCTTTCTTGACTACATTGTTGAATTAAATGCTCTCTTGAGCGACTTTTGAAAATGGATAGGGACCTACAATTGTTTGCAATATGGTACCAATTATTCCTGATTTTGACACCTCTAAACCTAAACAATGTAAGACAAGTAACCAACTAAGAGTAACACCACAGATAGACATGAGTCTACAAACGCCATACTACACTGATGCTCCAATCAGAATGCAACTCACATGCCAATGTAACACCACATGTTAACTATCATCATTTCCATGGCCTGTCTGAGGACTACATGCAAAACTATTACAGCATATGACTAAACAATCAAACAGGCCTACTGAATGAGCTGATGTGAAGGTAGGGAACAGCACACTCAATCAAATGCAATTTTGTTTATTTTATTATTATTATTATTATTATTATTATTATTATTATTATTATTATTATTATTATTATTATTATTATTATTATTATTATTATTATTATTATTATTATTATTATTATTATTATTATTATTTTCAACTATTTTTTTTATATGATTTGTTACTGCTGTACCTGTTTGCTCCTCTTCCAGCAAATATATAGAGAAAATAACAAAATATGACATATGATCCAGTTAGTCATTTGATTTGGTGCCTCCTCATTGGCTGGTGCCCATGGGTTCAGTATATGGATAATCCGGCCTAGAGTGCACGCACTGAGACAACGAAATGCAGTTAGTATCTAACCAGAAGTGCAAAGAAGCAGAAAGTGAGGAATGTACAATCGTATAAAATAATCAGGTACAATGTGTGCAAAGTGAGCAGCAGTTTTGTAAACTGTGACAAACTATGAAAGGATATATACAGTATGAAAGATATGTACAATACAAGTAGCATGCTGAGACTATAAACATGAGAATATACAGTATAAAGAATAGAATATGTGGAGTCTGATTGGAGACAATAAAAAAGATGTTTTTTTTTTTGTTTTTTTTTTGTTTTATTTAACAGTCAGTGCTTGAAACCTTATAGCATTGAAAAAATGTCTACATGTCTTGACATAATTTTTATTTCACCCCTTATTTTTATAATCTGTTATTCCTGTTTATCTGTAGCAGCTGTCAAGGCCAGCTCTGTGGGTGTGGCCCACTTCAGAGCTACAAATATAGATAGCACGCTTTAGTCCCCGCCTCTGCCTCAGTCGCCGGATCGGATTGGCTAACACATTATAATACTTCAATTTGATTGGTTCGAGCATAGACAGATGACTCGTCCGCGCTGCTGCCAATGCAGAGCGACGTCGTTCACTGGCGGCCATCTTGCCACAGGAGAGCTCGCTCAGTATAACATCGTGTTTAATGGTCCATGTACTGCTTAAACAACCTTAACTTGCTCAATTCTAGACAGATTTTCAAACAGTTTGGTTTGTTATGAACGTCAGAGATGTAGTTATGACACTGCATACTTGTGAATAATTATAAACATTGAAAAACGTACTTTTGTATGAAAATAACAAGAATATATATATATATATATATATATATATATATATATATATATATATATATATATATATATATATATATATATATATATATATATATATATATATATATATTACATTATAACATGTTTATATATTATTACATTATGATGTATTCATATCATGACATTATAACATGTGTATATATATATATATATATATATATATATATATATATATATATACACATGTTATAAGGTAATAATATATGTATATATGTTATAATGTAAATATAAATATGACTAAGAATACTATAGAAATATTAATTTAATATAAATACCATGTCATAGCTATCTGTTTCTTATTTTCATACAAAAGTACGTTTTTCAATGTTTATAATTATTCACAAGTATGCAGTGTCATAACTACATCTCTGACGTTCATAACAAACCAAACTGTTTGAAAATCTGTCTAGAATTGAGCAAGTTAAGGTTGTTTAAGCAGTACATGCACCATTAAACACAATGTTATGAGTGGCGAGCTCTCCTGTGGCAAGATGGCCGCCAGTGAACGACGCTGGAGACTCCGCCTTGAGTCACCTAGCCTTTATATATCTATGGGTTCGAGGCTTCTGTCAATCTCAAGCCCCGCCTCCTCACGCTCTCCATTCGCGCGTAAAAAAAAATCCGCGGATTACCTCTTCGGGAAGGAGCAAGATCTGCCCTCCGTTCATTTCACAGCCTTTTTATATGTGTTGTTAGTCGTTTTATCGCAAGATCAACTGTTTTTTTCTTCTTTTTTAAAAAATTATTATTATAATTTCACCACGGTACTCCCATTTGTTGCGTTTAACCAGTAAGGTTTCAGGTTTAAGGTTTGGTCACCTGCAGTACTCGAGTTGTAAAAAAAATCAGGGGGGATGGTGAATTTTATCATATGGGGACAGATAATTTGTGCTGATTACAAATAATATAATATATTACAAATAATAGCACTGGCCAAAACACCTGCAGAAATACTGCAGGAATGACATAGCAGCAGTTAAATGCAGCCTTCTGTAAGCTTTAAAGCGACACTACGTAACTTTTCCACCTTAATATCATATTTCCAGAGTCATTGTGATGGTAAATCAACTTCCAACAGGTTTAATGACACCTCTGTCATGGTCTGAGGGGGTCAGTATCGCCTTCACTGGCACTATGTAACTTTGAGGAGCATGGTAGGAACCCTGCCACACTAAAAAACTACAAATCTTTACGGCTTTGACTGCTTTACGGCATACGTCACTTCCCCCTCCTTCCCGATTCGCAGTCGAGACGAAAATGGGCGGGGCTTGGAGCTCAGCTCCGCAGAACCTGTTGCTGCGTTATGGCTGCTGCAGCAGCTCCACACAACAGACGTGGGGAAAAGATCCTAATGGTTTAACTTTTCACCGGTTTCCTGCTCGGAGGCAGAACCACGGAGGCCAAGTATCTGATATAACAAAGTAAAAGAGTCGTCGGCTCGCTTTGGATCGCGGCTGTAACGACCAAACAGACATTAAAGCCTGATTTATGGTTCTGCGTTAAATCGACGCAGACCTACGGCGTAGGGTACGTGGCGACACGCAACGTACGGTGCGTGTCGCCGCGTACCCTACGCCGTAGGCTCTGCGTCGATTTAACGCAGGACCATAAATCAGCCTTAAACCACAAACACTCACGCAGACCGGGTCGGATCAAAACACAGATTTTATTCCCCACTTCGCCAGCTAAATGCAGTTGCTGGCCAGCTCTCTGCGGTGCAATTAACCCCAATCTTCAGATAAAACTAGTTTGTTGAGGAAAAAATATTAACTCTTATTTGTAGCTGCAGAGGAAAAAAATAATCTCACGAGGAAAACAAAATATTGCTCACGCGTCGGAGCCTCTTCATCATAATATAACAGTCAAAAAAAAAGAAAAGAGAAGTAAGACTACAAAACATGTACTGTATGTTGTACTATTATACAAATTTATTGAAACACATGGGTCTTCAGTAGGGATATGGATCCAGACCGTTAATAATCATTATTTTCTCCATATACCGCTCCCTGGCTTCCTTGTTTAAGGTATCACGGTAAATTCCAGTTCCTTTCCAGCAGTTTAACATCTTTTTTTTGCGTTCCTTCTGTTCACTTGGTGAAACAGAAAAGCGTCCCGTGTTCTCTCATCAAAACAAATGCAGCGACGGGACAGGAGTTTTCCGGCAGTACACGCTGGTGCTCATGGGAAACGTAGTGTTCTTTCTGGAAAAACACTACCGATTTTGTCCACAAGATGCCGCCAAACTCAGAAAAGCTGAAAGTTACGTTGTGCTGCTTTAAATATCCACTGGGCTTACATCAAATACATCAAAACACAAAAATAAAAACAGTTTTCTGAACTTATCAATATGACTCTGTCCTTCACAGGATAAGTAAAATGGATCACTGCAAAAACTCAAAATCTCAAGAAGAATATTTGTCTTATTTCTAGTTAAAATGTCTCATTTTAGTAAAAAAAATCTCATTACACTTAAAACAAGACTCATCACTGGAAAAAAACAACAATTTTCACCTGTTTCAAGTAGATTTTCACTTGAAATAAGTAGAAAAATCTGCCAGTGGAACAAGATTTTTTTGCTTGTAATAAGAAGATAAATCTTGTCCATCTGGCAGATTTTCCTACTTATTTCAAGTGAAGATTTACTTGAAACAGGTGAAAATTGTCAAATAGGTTATTTTTCTGGTGATGACTCTAAATGTTGAAATAGCAGTAAAACCACATTCATTGATGAAATGACATAAGGGATGGAAAGGGGGGATGGCAGTTTTACAGGGGGGATGATTTTGACCGTTTTTATTTAAGGGGGGGATGCCATCCCCCCTCATCCCCCCTCAACTCCAGTACTGGTCACCTGGCTGCAGCAGCAGCTGACTCGCGTCACGTCGAGAGCCGGAGTTGCCAGTCAAAAAAAAAAAAAGAGATAACTAGCAGTTGCTAAGTCAGCCAGCCAGCCAGCCAGCTCTTTCCTCACTGCCATAGTAATGCTGCGTTCCATTTACCTCGGAAGTCGGAACTCGGAACTGGGAATGACGTCACAGCCGAGCTATCAGCGTTCCAGTTACAAAGTAGGTAAACAAGTTAGTAGTTCGCATATACCACATGAAAAATGTAAATTACACTATAGCAGCATATATATGCCGAACAATACTTGTATACGACTGATTTAGTGTGACCAAAACTAGAATGAAGTGCTACGAATTTTTACGGAGCTCTCTTCTGGAACGCGGCATAAGTCAGCCAGCCAGCCAGCCAGCTCTTTCCTCACTGCCACAGTAATGCCGCGTTCCATTTGTCCTCGGAAGTGGGGATTTCCTAGTTCCCAGTTGGATTTTTCAACTGGAACGCCCCTCGAAGTGGGATTTCCCACTGGGAAAGTGGGAGAGTCTTCACCACCCCCGAGTTCACATTCCAAGATGGCTGCCCCGGTTGTAAACTATAATACATCCATGGTTGTAAACAGTAGAAGAGAGCTCTGTAAAAATTCCAGAGGTGGAAAAGGTACTGAAAAATTGTAATTGAGTAAAAGTATCTTTACTTTGCTTAAATCCTACTCAAAGTAAAAGTAAAAGTACTCATCTAAAAATGTACTCGAGTAAAAGTACAAAAGTACTTAATTTAAAATGTAATTTGAGTAAAAGTTACTTTCGGTTATTTAATGCAAAAAAAGGATGAGTCACGAATCAAATCCAGCACAAGTTGTTTTAATCAACTTCGAGGCATATTAAAGTTAAACATCCACACTTGGCCAAGGGTTTTTGTGGCTTTCCGCTCCAGAATTTCTATCTTCGTCGGGCCATATCAGCAACATCCATCTTCAAACGCGTGGATCCAAAAGGGCGCGCAGAAGGCAAGGCGCACTTTTTCTTCTTCTTCTTCTTTTGTGTTTCCGGCAGTTTCGACGCATCAAGGCGCACTTTCACGTTCACTTCCGGGACACAGGGGTTTCCGCCCGCATTTAATTTTTTCACCATAAAATTTTGTACTTAGTAACGTGAGGGGGTTCAAATGTAGCGAAGTAAAATACTTGGGTCAAAATGTACTCGAGTAAAAGTACAAATTACATATTTCAAAAACTACTTAGAAAATTACAAATTTCTCATAAAAAGTACTCAATTACAGTAACGTGAGTAAATGTAATTAGTTACTTTCCACCCCTGAAAAATTCGTAGCACTTCATTCTAGTTTTGGTCGCACTAAATCAGTCGTATACAAGTATTGTTCGGCATATATATGCTGCTATAGTGTAATTTACATTTTTCATGTGGTATATGCGAACTACAAACTTGTTTTCCTACTTTGTAACTGGAACGCTGATAACTCGGCTGTGACGTCATTCCCAGTTCCGAGTTCCGACTTCCGAGGTAAATGGAACGCAGCATAAGTCCCACCCTCCCCAAGTGCGTGGACGTCGGGCTGCAGCAGCAGTGACTTTATTCCCCCCCCTTAACTAAAGCAACTTAGACCAGCATCCTCGCTCTTCTCTTCCACCTGGAAAACCACCCCCCCTGGAGCGATATTAACAGGAAATTATCGTCTTTTCGTGTGTGTGTGGGGGGGAGACAAGGAAAAGTGTGATATCTGTGATCTGTGGAGGGACTCGGTCGCTACCCTGGCTAAGAAGGAGAGGGAGCCAGAACAAGGAAGCCGCAGAGCAGGAGGAGACGGGCTCGCTCAGCCGGAGAACACACTCGCACGTAAGTCACTTAAAAGGCTTATACCAGCTCCTACAACTAACCTGCACGACTTGCATAAGGTTTTATTCTCCACACAGCTTATTTCCCCGGGGCTGCACGCCTGTGCGCCATAAGACAAGAGCTAACCATGGAGGCTCCCTTTTTTTTAAATATATCTTTATTGATTTTTATTTTTTTTATTTTTATTTTTTACATTCACACACAAAATTTTTTATTATTAGAAAGGGAATTTCACAACAAATTTTTTGACTTAATCTTAACCCCACTTCTGATCCTAACCCACATGCATTCCCTCTTTTTACATGTCTCTTGTTTTTAACATCCAACATTAGTGCAGAATGAAGCGTGATTTATGGTCCCGCGTTAAATCGACGCAGAGAATACGCAGAGCCTACGCCGTACCCTACGGCGTAGGTGTAACGCGGAACCATAAATGAGCCTACGTGCATAGGGTGCGCGTCGCCGCGTACCCTACGCACGTAGGCTCTGCGTCGGCGTAACGCAGAACCATAAATCAGCCGTCAACATGTGACAGGATTGTAATAGAGGCTTCCTTGAAGGTCCTCAGCTAGCTACCACAGCTAACCACTGATGGGTTGGTCAAAGTGTTAAAGCGCTCATATCACAGCTGGTACACCCGTTTTTGCTGCAGTTATAAGTTGATTATCGAGCCCTTTGTGTTTGATTATGAACCACACGACCTGAAATGCGTCGCAAAGCAGCTATTTTGTCATGAGGATTAGGCTATTAGCCGCTTTGGTGGCTAGTCCCAGCCGGCTACCTGCTTGACAGCTCAGGGCTGCAAGAGTTACTGAGAGCCAACCCGGATTAATGTTTTACCCACACCCAAGCAAAACCATCTATCTATTTATCTATCTATCTATCACTTGCAGCTGTGAGAACTTGCTGTCTTTAGGCTCAGGTCCAGATAAAGTTGCCACTAAGTGGCATCTTTCACACAGACACAGTTCATGCACACTTATTAATCAGAATCAGGGTTATTATTGGCCAAGTCAGGTCAAACAAGACAGGGAATTTGACTCACAGTACAGTAAATAGACACATGACAGCTCTTATTAACGTACACTGTTACAAATATTGTGCTTGATCTACTTAAAAAAAATTAAGGCAACTTTTTGCATGAGATTATTATGTAGATCAATAAAAAATAGTTTTTGTATAAACTACTTAATTTTTTGTATGTAAATATTACATTTTGCAAGTACAGTCAACTTAATTGTGTTAAATTTACTTTATTTATCAAAATTAAGTTGACTTTAGTTGCAAATTAATTTTGTACATACTAAAAATTAAGTAGTTTATACAAAGACTAGTCTTTCTTGATCTACATAAAAGTCTCATGCGAAAAAGTTTCCTTCATTTTTCTAAAATAAATCAAGCAAGATATTTTTTACTGTGGTGTTCAAATAAAGCATGTTTCCTCTAAACGTTGGTCAATCTGCCCAATAGATTAAAATTGTTAAAGGAAAAGTAAATACAACAAGATCATTGCTTGTTGTTTGTGTTTAAATGAAAAGATTGCCCGGGATTACATAAATACTCCTTGTTGAGGAAAAAATGCACAATGTTAATTGTTAATATCACAGATTTAAATATGTTACATGTGCATGCGCTTAGATTTATTTTTTTCAGTGTATATACATTTTTTGTTAAAGTGAAAGGTGCAGCAGTATGAGGTAGACATGGTTATTGAAAGGTGCATAGTTACAGAATATGATTGTGGTTGTTATTATTATTATTATTATTATTATTATTATTATTATTATTATTGCACAGTGGTTGATTACTCTGAGTGATGAGAGTTCATCAGAGCAACAGCTTGGAGGAAGAAACGTTGCAGTGTAACGTCTTATTGGCTGCCAAACTTGTTACCCACATCCACCCGTCTAACAACTTTGTTTTACCCATAATTGGGTGGCGGGGGAAGCAGTCCAGGCAGAAACGCTGAGGCTTTCCCAGGACATTTTTTTTTTTTTTAAGATTAGATTAGATTCAACTTTATTGTCATTGCACAGAGTACACGTACTGAGACAACCAAATGCAGTTAGTATCTAACCAGAAGTGCAAAGAAGCAGAAAGTGAGAAATGTACAATCGTGTAAAATAATGAGGTACAGTGTGTGCAAAGTGAGCAGCAGTTTTGTAAACTGTGACAAACTATGAAAGGATATATACAGTATGGAAGATATGTACAATACAGTAAAGTGGCATACTGAGACTATAAACATGAGAATATACAGTATAAAGAATAGAATATGTGGAGTCTGATTGGAGATAATGATTTAAAAAAAAAAAAAAAAAAAAAAAAAGAGCATCTGAGAGAGATAATCTCTCCACCATGTCCTGGGTCTGCCCTGGTGCCTCCTCCCTGTTGGACATGCCTGAAACGCCTCCTGAAAGAGGCGTCCAGGGGGGGGATCCTCACCGGACCACCTTAGCCTGGCTTCTCTTGATGTGAATGAACATCAACTCTACTCCGAGTCCCTCCTGCGTGGCTGAACTTCTCACCCTATCTCAAGGGGAAAGTCCAGCCACCCTTGTGAAATCGCTACACTGGCTTCCAGTGAGTCAAAGGATAGAGTTTAAAATCTTACTGCTGGTCTACAAAGACCTGAATGGTCTTGGACCAAAATGCATGCTGGATCTGTTAGTTCCCTATGAAGCTGAGGTCTGCTCCAACTGTCAGCTCCTTTAAATCAGGCCTAAAAACATTACTGTTTACTGAAACGTACTCTTACCTGCTGTACTCTACTGCCCTTACTTTTTAACAACTTGTGCTTTTCATTATTTTACCTCTTTTCTTATCATTTTATTAGTTATTTACTGTTTAATTGTGTCTTGCCGCTTTTAATGTTGATGTAAAGCACTTTGAATTACCTTGTGTTGAATTGTGCTCTACAAATAAACTCGCCTTGCCTTGTGAGGAAACATATTTCAGTTGCTTGTATCTGCGATCTTATTCTTTTGGTCACACACGGTTCATGGCCGTAGATGAGGGTAGGAACGTAGATCAACTGGTAACTGAAAGCATTTCTTTTTGGCTCAGCGCTGTCTTCATCACAACAGACTGATAGAGTCCACATTACTGCAGATGCCACCTCCATCCGCTCGTCAATCTCATGCTTCATTCCTCTCTCACTCGTGAACAAGAGCCTGAGATACTTACACTCTTTCACCTGAGGCAGCACATCAACCTGGAGAGGGAAATCCACCCTTTTCCTATTTTTTTCCAACATGTTGTATCTTAAATCACCCATTCTGTCCCTGTAAATCCCCGACGTCATCACCTAGTGTAAATCCAGCCTTGTACAAATCATTCGTTAGTTATTTACCTTACCACATGCCAATATTCGAAAGCCAGCCATTATTATGTATCGGCATAAATCTTGACAACTTCTCTTTTTTTTTTTCCTCCCCTCTCTGTTTAGATAGATAAACGCTACCACAGAGCTGCACGCAGCCATGAGTATTGAAATACCAATGGGGCTGACAGAACTCCTGCAGGGCTACACTGTGGAGGTTCTGCGACAAAGACCGTCAGACTTGGTGGAATTTGCAGTACAATACTTCACTCGTTTGCGAGACACCAGGAGTCAGGATGGGTCCGGCGCGGGTGGTAAGCCGGGAAAAGGAGTGATGTTTGATGGGGAGCCGATGCAAACGGAGTCCAATGGAGATGATGATGAAGATGACGATTCAGACTTTGAGCGTAAGTTGATGCTTTTTTTTGTTTTGCTTGTTCTTGAGATTGTCAGCTGTTGTGTTGAAAGCATTTGTGTGAGCGAAAAGAGACTGTATGAATTTGTTTTTGCCAGAGGTTTCAAGGAGGAGGGAGAGAGAGAGAGCTTGAATTCTTGGTCAGAATCAGTCATCTCCTCCCGAGAGAGAATATCGGAGTATGTGATGCCTGCTATGCCTTCACACCAAGTCTCTTTGAGCTGACACTTTGGGAGGGGAGCCCTTTTCTGCCACTTATCTAATCTAGGTCTTCTCCAATTCTCATTATTTATGCGATTGTCAGGTTCACACATGGTGTTTATATTTAATAATTAAAAATCCAGGCCTCACGGTCTTGAAAGGCAATTTTTTAAACTATAAAGGGGGGGAAACCTGCTGTGTTAAACTGTATTTGAGACATCACTCAAATTGTCTAAAATACATTTTTGAGTGATGATGGGCGATTTATGCTTCATACAGGACTGTCTCAGAAAATTAGAATATTGTGATAAAGTCCTTTTATTTTCTGTAATGCAAAAATGTCATACATTCTGGATTCATTACAAATCAACTGAAATATTGCAAGCCTTTTATTATTTTAATATTGCTGATCATGGCTTACAGCTTAAGAAAACTCAAATATCCTATCTCAAAAAATTTGAATATTCTGGGAATCTTAATCTTAAACTGTAAGCCATAATCAGCAATATTAAAATAATAAAAGGCTTGCAATATTTCAGTAGATTAGTAATGAATCCAGAATGTATGACATTTTTGTTTTTTTTAATTGCATTACAGAAAATAAAGAACTTTATCACAATATTCTAATTTTCTGAGACAGTCCTGTATGTTCGCCATGGCTAGTGACTGTGTGCCATAACGTGTGATGTAGCCCGACCTGCAACCCCATAGAAACCTAACTATGTGTCAGATTGATGTGGACTTCAGCATATGTGATTGATCTGCTTGGAATCATTGTATTTCCGTCTGAGTATTTCTCTCTAATACTACTTTGTCATCATTTTCAAATGGAATAGAGAGCTAGATCGGAGTAATCAGCTTCATTTGCTTTGTTACTATCGATGAGATACATAAAGGAAGTAAACAAAAGAAAACTCAGTGCTGTGATAAGTTCAATTTTGCTCAAGTTCTCAAGGGAACAATGCTTCCAATCCAACAGAACCAAAATGAAGTTTGGCAACAGTTGTTATCCCATTCAAAGTCAGTGGACATGCTGCTGATATTTCCATCACATATGTGTGAACACAGATTTATGTACCGTACATTAAATGCTTTGAGTGTCCATAATAATGTGAGAGCCGAATATGGTCTCCACAATATATGTTGCAATTAGTTTTATCCAGTCTTTTAGGACATATTGCCAAACTGCCAAATTGTTGAGTCTGTAAAGACTTCTTAATATTCATTTGCAGAATGTGTGCACAGAATGCCGCTTTATGTATATGCCAATCTGTTGCATATGTGTCACATAATCTCTGAGCAGGTTGTATAATTGAATTGCTACACATCTGTAGAGCCTGGACTTGTCCATGTGCACATATGTAACCCAGAATAATGAAGCATTAGAAGTTGTCCTACTGATGCCCCATCTCCCGCACATTACTCCCCTGTGTTTGACAGATTGGCGAAACATGTAAGTTGTTCCAAAGTTGAGCTCTCCTCTGTTCTGCTGAGAGAAGTGTGGCCTAGATCCCCTCAGAGTTAATGCACTGAACAGGCGGAATCTGTATTTTCTTACTGTTCTGATCCAGTTTGATCTGTAAAGCGAATGAGGTCGTTTTCTAAAATTCAGTGACGTGAAAGTCAAGTTGAATTTTTTTATTTTTTTTGTGCGTAAAAGCTGGATTGTTATTGTTCGACTGCTGCAGACGTTGAGCTGTTACAGTTCAGCTTTTGTCTAATCATTTGCTGAAAGTGAGGTATCTGGAGGAAATTAGGAGTTCATTACACCTCTTTTCCTTGTTATAAACTTGATTTCCGATTTTGCCCAGTTTCAGTTATCTCTCTGTAGTCACGTCACGTATGCAAATTTCATCCCCTGTTGGCTAACCCTGCACCCTGGTGCAAGCTGGCTCATAGGGAAAGGGAGATTACAAATTCTGTTTCTGCACTCACGCAAGTGAAGTTTGGCTTCTGTCAAACAGCTGTGACCTCAGCAAAGGGTGTGCGTGTCTGTGTGTATGTGTGTGTGTGTTATCTGGTAGCGTCTGTTAGTGAATGTGTAAGCTTGTGAAAGCAAACAGTTTGTCCGACTTTATTTCACACCAGTTCAAATTCCAACCCGATGACGCCATGAAACAGTTCTTCCCTAGTATGTCCTGATTAAAAATCATTTGTGTTTTCCACACCTCGTTCTCGGGAGCAATAAAGGACAGAGTTCATACAGTTTAGCTTTAAGGAGTAGCTCTTGTCTGAATGCTGGAGGTTACACACATGACTTCCATGACATTAATTTATCCAGCAAGGCTTGTGTACACGGCCCCTCGGGGATATTCCCTTATGATGGGAACAACACAGGCCTGTATCGTGAAAGAAATCATGTGCACTTGCTAGACCACTGTTGTTCCGCATAGGTGGAAAGAATGAAGGTCTTCAGCAGAAAAACCTCAAAATAACATTTTAAACTTGGAAATGTCTGTTTTTAAATGTGCAAAGCCAGGGCTGATCGTCTTACAGTATTTCTGCCGGTGACGCATACTGGCTGATTGACTTTTATTCCACTCTAACACGTAAGAGTCTATGAATTATGTTGTAAAAGTGTAAATAATTTACCTCTGTAGTTAACCTTAATCAAATCCGTCATACATTTTTATGGGATGTTCTAATCCGTTATGAAGGATGTCATTAAATGCCTGGATAACACCCAAACAATCTTCAGGATTGTGGATATTATAGAAAGCGTGAATATGATTCATTCTTTGAGCTTGGAAGGGAAACAATTTCCCTAGCTTTTCTTTTCTCATGATATGAGTCTGGTACCCCTTCGAGTCACACCCGTCTCCCCTGGTAGAGAATAAACCAAACCAAATGGGATGAGGCAGGAACTTGATCATGAACGTCCAAGTCTAGTTGTTGCTCTGCCGTTGTGATATGCATCGTTTCCCTGGTTGGCTGTATGCCTATCCAGTGGCATTCAGAGACAGTTTCTTCTATTCAAACATATATTCAATCAATTTTCATTCTGCAAAAAAGAGCCATAAGAATAATCAGTAGAAAACGATATAGAGATCCAACAAATCCATTATTCCTTCAGTTAAACTAGTAGACTAGTATTTTGCAAATTATGTTTAAAGCTCATAAAAAAAACTTTACCAATCAACATTCAGAAAAGATTTGAAAAAAGAGAAAGCAAGTATGACTTAAAACGAGCAGGGATTTTTTTTAAAACCAAGATGCAGGACAAAATTGATGGAACGTTGTGTTTCTGTGAAAGGAATCAATTTATGGAACAATCTGAATAAAGAAAACAAAGAATCCAAATCAAACATTACATTCAAAAGAACAATTAAAGCCTGTTGGTTAAGGAAATATAATGAAAAATTTTACCGTAGTTGAGTTTGATTGACATACCCCTAGGCGGCGGTAATTTTATTTTAATGTTATTTTAATTTTATTTTATTTCAGTTTTTTATTCACTTAGTTGTTGTTTTTTATTATCATTATTTTTAATTTGTTATTTGTGAACGGGGCAGATCAGATAAGATTCTTCTTCTTTCTGCTCCCTTTTCATTCACAAGTTAAGAACATTTGTATTTGTATTGAATTATTTTATTTTTTGAATGAAATAAAGAATAAAATGAAAAAAAAAAAAAATTCAGAAAAACCGAACCAATTCTTTATGTCAAATAATAAAGGACACAGGAAGGTTGGCCAGGCTACAGTTAAGTGGGCAATTGAAACATTTTTCTTTTGGGTGTTGACACTGATAAGAAAATATAGCTATTGTGAAATTGCATACATGATGGAGAAATTGAGATTAAGACTATGTAGAGATTGTGAAGTTGTGGTATAATATAATCACAAACTGTATCTGTATGTAAAAATTCTCGACAGTTTTCATTTATTAGGGCCTTACAGTTCTGATGATTCACCAGTTTGCTCTCAGCCTTTACATTGTGCTGCAGGAAACATTGTGTTTTGAGTGTGCCAGCCGAACGCCCAATATGTAAATGAAGTGAACAGTCGGTTTTGTATTCCCATGGTTAGTACAGTATGCTCATAAAAGGACGATGTCATATTTTACGTGATTTGTTTCTTTAATTCCTAGTGCTTAAATCCACAGAAGGCACTACACAGGCCTAAGCTGCTTAACAAACCATGTTTTCACTAAAAACTTTTGTGTTGCCGTATGTAGTGATGTAACTCTGTAGAGGCTGAGTAGCCTTTAAGCGCTGGTTTCTTCAGAGAGATTTATCAGTACGTCATTGGAGACACATATTTCTGTAGAGTTGAGAAAGACATGGAAGTATAAGCTTTGCTGGATAATTAAAGTCTCACTACATCTTAACAAATGATTTGAGGTTATAAACCAAGTGTTCAAACTATCAGGATCATCTGTTGTGTTAAAGACGACTTATTTTTTTAATCCAGATCAAATGCATCATTTTTCTATCTTTCTAATGGATCCATCTTGCTGGCGTGTGCTGTGTCACTTTGGCAGTGTAATGTTTGTTAACCAAGAAAAAAACAGAAAGGGATGAATGAATGCCTCTTTGAATGGGGGGGAAAGAAGTGGGTCTATTTATAATTATTTGAATGCAGGGGCTGAGTCCCAGCCCTGATAATAGAAATGAACAGAATATCCTTTTATAACAGGAACATAGAGACTTAAAGTCCTTATTAAAAAAGAAAAGAGAAGAAAAAAAAAAGCTAAGACACATCGCAAAACATGACAAAACTTTCAAGCTAGTTTACAAAATCACTTGCATACATAAAACATAGCGTCTATTAATTTGGAAGATTGCTGCTTTTCCATATGTTATTGTTGAACTTTTTATCAACCTTATTAAGTAAATTTTGATAGAGCTTTCTCTAAATCTCTGTAAACTTCTTAACGATGTATTTTTCTCCTCAAAAGCATCAGCAAGTGTTTTCAAAATCCTATCCAGTCATGTTGTTTTGATTATGTATAAACATGGGTATTTTGAAAGCAGAAGCCTTGAGAGGACTCGTGGCATCATCATAAACCAGTAAAAGGGCTTTCATTTTCACCACAACAACACTCAGTACATGCAAAACTTCCCAGATGGTGGGTTTTCATTTTTGACTCTGTCTTCTGTTAGAAATAAACACTCAAATAAATCGAATTCAAAGGCCATAGCTCTTTGAATTCAACCATTACCAGATATATTCTTGAAAACTGACTATACCTGGATAGCTTCAATTAAATTAAATTCAACAGATATATTATTTGAATTCAATTGAAAGAATAACTTAATAATCCCAAAAGGGAAATTATATTGTTGCAGTATAAATTACATCAAATAGGAATGTTGTAGTAGTAGTAGTCATTATTATAATAAGGCTTTAAATCAAAATAAACGTGATGTGACAAACTGGGCTGTACTCCACTAGAAAGCGGCTTGAGGGAAGTCTTCAGAGAAATAACGGTGCATAACCTTCTGTGTTGTGCCTGTAACCATGGAATTTTACTGCATTGAAAGAGGGTTTAGATCACTCAGGTTATCCACGGTTTTTAATGTTGCAGACTGAATGTTGAGTAGATTAAGCAAACGTGAAAGCTGGTTTCTGCAGTGTTGCTTTAAGTTGTTAGTAATTCACGACTGAATTGCTGCTTTTTAGATAAGTTGTAAACCCAGTTTCATTATTTTAAATTGGATTACTGTACATGTATGATTCACTTTGTCACAGTAACAGCATATCCTACCTTTTGTGAAACATAGCAAAACTATCGCTTCCCCATTAAATGAAGAGGCCAGTGTAATCTCTAAAGTTTTTGTAACTTCTGCCCGTGGATCCCCCTCCATTGGCAGTGATGCAGCTCACTGCTTTTGCCTGATCGCATTCCTGTTTCAGTTTTTGTTCTTTGTCCTTCTTTTTGGCTTTCTTTGGCAGAGTCCTACCAACTTGTACCTGAGAGCTGTAACCAGACACTTGATGAGTTTGTGTTGAAGTGTATCTGGTGACTAATATTTTAACACATCGATCTCGCCAAGCACAACTTTTTTTTTTTGTTGTCTAGGAAGACTAGTACGACGGAGTATTAGGGCCAAACTAAGACAAAAAAATTACGAGAATAAAGTCATAATATTACGAGAATAAAGTTGTAATATATTATAAATATAACTTCACAAGATGCTCAATATTCCTCATTTTAACACAGGGAGAAGACTGCTCTTCCTGTTAGAGTTCTCATAAATTACAACTTTATTTTCATAATATTACTACTTTAGTCTCGTAATATTACGACTTTATTCTCGTAATAATACGACTTTATTCTCGTAATAATACGACTTTGTTCTATTACGACTTTATTCTCGTAATGTTCCGACTTTATTCTCATAATTTCCAATTTTTTTTTGTCTTAGTTTGGCCCTAATACTCCGTCGTAGACTAGACTTCATAAAGTGTCAGTTGGAACTAGCTCTCTGACTGCTTTCTATCTCCATCCCCACCCGGGCTTCTCTTGTTCCCCTGGCACACTTTTGCCCAAAACTAATTTGTCTTTTTCACCCCCTAATCTTATTTCCTCGTTTCCCCTTACCCTCCGTACACTAAGGTATGGCGATGAGTTTAACTGCGCTTAGCAGATCAGTAACTTGTATGACTCTCATAAAATACTGTATACTGAAGAGGGATTTCTTTCATCTGTTTCCAGTCAGTCAGTTCTACTCTTCTCGTCCTTTTGACCACTCAAATTGCTTTTAAGTTAAAAGCAACATTCACCCGATCTCTCACACACATTCGTGCAGAACGTCTTCAGTAAAATTTATATGCCTTGCTTTTTTTTTCTCTCTCACACCAACACTCAGATGTAATGCCTTTTGTCCAAGGACGCTTCGACAGTTGGATTATGGAGGCCAAGGATCGAAACAATGATCTGGTCAGCTCTACTCAGCCACAGCTGATGTTCTCCTTCATTTTTATGCTTTGGGACATTTATTTTCTGCTGTTTTGAAATATGCAAGTAATGTGCACAATTCCTCTGGGTGCTGATAATTGGAGCAGTTTGCAGAGGTTGCATGTCCCTATATATTAACCTCTAGGGGCTGTTGGTGTTGGTACACGTTGTTTCACTGATTAATAATTTAGAGGCAACGCACATGTGCTGCTGTTCCTTTCACTGAGTATGATTACATGCACACTGTATTCTGATAACCTGGACAAACGGCATTTTCTATGTTTATGTTAAGCCAATATGAATATATTTGAAGTAAACAACACTTTTAAGCTAGGTAGAGTATACCGGTCTTATTCACATTCACGCACCTCAAAGCCTTGTTTCCATGTGTCCTCTCAGTCCGTATGAAATATGGATCGTTCCTGCTCGTGTTCAATGCAAGGAATTACAGTTCTTAATGGACGGGTTGCTAACATTAACTTATTGCTACCGTTGGAAAGAAGCGTATTCTCGTAATCATCGTCTCTGAAATCTACAACGGAGTAATGGGGCCAAACTAAGACAAAAAAAAATGGGAAAGTACGAGAATAAAGTTGTAAAATTACAAGAATAAAGTCGTAAAATTACAAGAATAAAGTCAAAACCTAATGATGCGAGAATAAAGTCGTAATATTACGAGAATAAAGTAGTAGTATTACGAGAATAAAGTCATAGCCTAATGTTGCGAGAATAAAGGCGTAATATTACGCTTTTATTCTCGTAGTATTACGACTTTATTCTCGTAACATTAGGCTATGACTTTATTCTCCTAATTTTACGACTTTATTCTTGTAATTTCCTTTTTTTTTTTGGTCTTAGTTTGGCCCTAATACTCCGTCGTAGAAATCCACTGCATTAGTTAATATTTTTGAAGAGTTTTGCAGCTACATCAGAGATTATGATAGTCCTATAGAAATGGATGGTCTAACAGATGCATCACATGGGTAAACAGAAGTAAGTGAAAAGGAGGCATAATCATGACTTTTGTCACATTTGCGTTTTTGTTGTATTTTTGCATGTGGAAGCAACTAAAAGAATACTTTTTGTTTTGATCCGTGTGGATAAATAAAGTTGTTGATGAGTCCAAATGTCAGTGACCTAAAGTACATGAAACAGAGTTCACTGTGAAATTTACATTAGAATTTGAAATGAAGTTAATATAATAATCAGAATGTTACTAAGAGTGAGGTCAATGGTGTATATGGATGTACAGTGTGTGTATCATATATATCTGTCTCAAGAGTGACCAGGGCACTCTTGAAAAAGATAAATATATCTCAAGAGCTTCTCCTTCTCAAGTTAAATAAAGGTTAATAAAGTATCTGTTGATGCTTACATGCATATGCTGCTTGCAACAGGTGACCTAATTAGTAGGCAGGAGTGTGTCCAACGGGCTTTTGGCCCACAGACAAATCTGATGCTGCCAGACTGACAGTAAGTGGAAAAGCTCCTACTCACTCTGGCTGTTTTTTCTTTTTAATATAGTACTCCCCTCTCTGTTTTCTTTTGTCTTCCTTTTATTAATGCAAAACACCTGAGTTTAACTTTTTTTAAATATTTGAAGTTTCAACTTTTGGTTTTTGAGAAAGTAATAAAGAAAGGTAGACTTAGCTTTTGCAAAACAGTTGCCTTATATTCAATTCACTTAATATATTCAAGTTTTGAAATAAATCCTTGTACGATCCTCATTTTTGGGACCCTGTGTTATCCCTTATACTATATTTTGGGTTTTTATCACAATTCTGAAATAAACCTTTTACCTGATAAACCATTAAAACGCCACCCATAGCCCAACAGTAACAGGCTAATTGCCTTTAAGCATCCAGCTGTGCTTGTTTAGTTGAATTCAGTATCTGGACCGGTTTTCTATCATAATGCATCTTGGGCAACAGGAGATAAACTGTAAGCTGGGCAGCAGTAAATGTTATCTCTATTCTGGTACATCATTCACCTTTTTGTTTGAAGCATCTGTAGACAATATGCAAAACACTTGTGGCGCCTCTGGCTGCAAACTTTATCAACATTGTGTTTGTGTGTTTTTCCACTGAAATAACATTTCTGAATGTTAAATTCTCTCTGCGATTGTCACTGAAAGCAAGGCCTGTCCATGTTTTCCTGTATGTGCTGCACAGGCTTGGGGAGCTGGAAAAGTTGTCATTGTATCATTGGTTAGTCACTTGTTCTAATCAGTTTGCAGGTAGTCCTGAAAACGGTTTCATAATTAAGTTGTGTCCTGAAAAGTACCCCCTTTTTTTTTGTGTCAAGTCAGTTTTCAAAGATCGTTCCCTAGCTACAAACCTTTCATTTCTAAGGTTTTATTTATTAGGATATTTCAGTCAGGCAGAGTCTGTACTTTCAGTCGTTGCAACACTTTGATTCTTTTACTTCTTCTGTCACCACCTTTTGTCGCTGCTGTATCTGGGGTAATTACAATTACCGTTTCACAGATCAGCTGGCCTCGCATTAGCTATCAGAATATTTTATGTATACAGAGGAGTTTATTCTCGACTTGGCTGCAAGGTGTCCAAGTCCTGTGCCTACAAAGCAATCTCACATCATCGCCCCATCATCACCCCTTCACCCATGTGCTTTGTGGTTGGTATGAGCTTTCATGTGCTGTATTTACTTTTTATCAAACATTTTCAAGGTGATTTTGCCTTTTTTGAGTCTTTGGGTTTAAGTTTGCGAACCCAAGCCATACTTCAGTTTGAGACGTGGCAATTGTGACACGGCGTGTATGTTTTACACTTGAATAATGATATTCAGTGTAGAAAATTGCCTCGTAAACCTTCCCAGATTGATGGACAACACCAGTTCCTTGTCTAAGATCAATACTGATGACTTTCCTCTTTGTGACCACACACCTGAAGACTCACCTGCTTATGATCAGTTAACCTGCGACTTGTGTCAATCCTGTAGCAATGGAAGGGATGAGGATTTCAAGCACAAACATTATTAGAGATAAATGAATAAATGGACAATTATTTTAAATTTACAGAAATGACAGCTGAGAGAAAGGAATGGCAAGTAGCCCAGTTTTCTCTGACCTGCCAGCAGGACTTCCATGACCTGAGAGCTGCTTGAGGACTTGCATGGTTGACTCATTGTATGCTAGAACATTCATTGCAGTTGACAGACAGCCTGGTGCTTTATTACCATCGTATGGTAAGATGTTACTGAGAGACGCTTAAAATCAAGAAGTTAATAAGAAACTATATATATTTTTTCTACCTAACATTTTTCTTGAGCATTTCTTTCAATGTCTAATTTTTTGTTTTTTTTATCTCTATTTTTGTATTTTTCTACATCCTGGATTTTTGTCAACACAGATCTTAATGTGTGTTTTTTTTTTTTAAATCATTTACCTCTTTATGGGCCCTCCTTTTTAATCATATGGGGAACAGACGTGGGAAAACTGTCATTCTATTGCCATCTTTGTTCCGTTTTCATGGAAAGCATCGTCTGCGACCACAAATACAAGTGTACATTTTTGCCATCAGCATCTTGTTGTAAAGCCAGAAAAGCAAGAAGTTCTCCTAATACAAGAATACAGAAGTACAAAACCACCTTGAGAGATAGAAGATAAAGTGATAAGTCCTTGGCATGAGAGGCTGTGCTGAATGTGGTTGGCTTTTGTTTACTGATACACATCATTTGAACTTTGTTACTTCCTCCTCCTTTATCCTCAAGTCATCTATAGTGGCCCAACAGAAATATGAAGAAAATGGTGGGAGATGGCAGACCTAACTTACTTCATTCTGTTTTTACTTTTCATTGCATTCATTACATGTTGAGCTTGTTGAAATTCCCCACAATAAATGTGAACTGTTACTCAGATAAATCTAGAGCATGTGAATAGTTCAGGACACTGATAAGAATCAGAATCATCTTTATTGGCCAGGTTCGAACATTGTCCAACAAGGAATTTGACACCGGTTATTTCGCTCTTTAGACAGTAAATAAACAAATGAGACAGCCCTATTTGGTGCTCAGCAGAATGTGATGTAAGGAGCATGATCTCAGTCACTTCCTCCATATACAATCACAAATGGTCCCTCAAGATGCATCTGCGGCTGCATT
The DNA here is from genome assembly GCF_033807715.1 of Cololabis saira. Taxonomy (NCBI): domain Eukaryota; kingdom Metazoa; phylum Chordata; class Actinopteri; order Beloniformes; family Belonidae; genus Cololabis; species Cololabis saira. The sequence goes on from NC_084598.1 coordinate 36,011,377, forward strand.
TATAATACAAGGTGTAAACACACATAGTTAGGACTTCCCACTTGGAATCAAATCAGCTGTCCTATGAATATTTTTAAACTGGTGGGGGGGTTCTTTAGTTTCCATGTTTCTGACATGACAGTTTTGTGAGTTGAATGAATTCATTGCCACTGTACTATTTCTATGAGGAAAACAAGGTTTTAACATGGGTTCTGAATTTCAATTTTTGCAGGAACATCTAATATTGTAAGATTTTGACCTCCTGCCCAGATCCTTTTTTAGTTTGTAACTGGAACTGTTGTGTAAAGCTTGGGTCCACTGTGACTTTGGGTTACACTAGGAGCGTTTCAGTGCCTGTTCGAATGGATTTATGAGTTTTGGACTCCAAAAATGCCCTTTTTTTAAAAAAAAAACTATTTACACAGTTTGGAAGTCCTTCTGGGCTCCTTGGCTACCAAAGAGGTTCAAGGTCAAGGAACATCAGTGTCGGATAGAGCCATCTGTCATTCCCTTGAGCCAAAGTGGACCCAGTGGAAAACTACCGAGGGCTCTACTGTTAAAAGCAAATCGTAAAAAAAAGCAGGACTGGAATTTGACAAAAATGCATATTGACCAGCCACAAAGTTTCTGGAAGAATGTCCTGTGGACAGATGGAACAGAACTGGAGCTTTTTGGCTTCGTGTTCCCAGGTGCAAAGTGAAGTATTCAGACATTGTTGCAATGTAAATGTAGTTAATTTGCCTAAATAAGGTAAATAAATGAGAAAGGGGAGATAAGAAAAGAAAAATACCTACAACAGATAAAGGATAAGTTTGTTCAGGAACCCTCTCCTTCCATGGTCATTGTCAAAGTTTATTACAGTGGGCAGGAGAGATCTTCTTTACCGAGGCTAATTGCAGTGCAGCTGAAAAGGCTCTTGACTGAATGCACTGAAGTTTAATCCACGGATCCTTGTAGGCATCGTAAATATAATTAAATCATCTCTTTCACTGGCTCTTTTTAAATTAAATAGTTAGCTAAAATAGTGGACCTTTCTCTTTTTAAGTTGAATGGATAAACAGACACTTGTGTACATCACTAAACCTTGAAATGTGCGATAAGAATGTATTGGCCAAGGTTCTGGGGTGCAGGGTTACCTAACATTAATTACCAGTGTGAGCCCAACACCTCTGCAGGAAAAAAACTTGAAAATGGGTCACACAAACTTTGAGCTTGTCCTTCGTTCTTGGCTTGTTTATTTGTGTTGTTACAGAACACGCTTAGTTGTTATCTCTCCCAGACATTGGTACGTTGCTTGATAACTTAGTTTGTTAATATTAATCATCACTCTTGTGTTTTTTTCCTCTGAACCCACTTGCTGTCACAGATTTCCCCACCCCGCTGTCTTCCCTGCTCTGCATGTGCTAGTCTCGATGTGCAAGCCCAATCTCATTAGACGGGATGGCTTAGAGAGAAGGGGTTATTAGGGCGGTTTAGCCGAATGTCTTTGGCATGGTAAGAAAGGGAATTAACAAGGGGAAGAAGTGCATAGAAAGGAGGAAAACATGAATGAAGAGGAGAAACTGAATGAGAAACTAGTGGGTTGCAGCCAGTATTAAATGCCAGCCAAATGCTGTTCAGTTTTTCGTTTGACTGCTGAATTTATCCACCCTTTCAGTATCGTTGGCAGACAGAATGCGAATACTGCACATTCTCTGAATATGTTTTTCATGTAAATGGCTTAAAAGAAAACTTTACAGCGGTCACCTGTATCTGTGTTAATTGCTGTTGTATCTCTGGGAAATACCAAAGCAAGAATAAGGTTTTGCTTTGAACAAGTGTCCCCAGAGTTTTCTCTTTCCTCCCTGCTGTTGATGTCCATTGTTGTCCAGAAACTATTAACAACACACTAATGCGCCACATCATTACTGGATGATGGATTTTACTCGTTATTAGATTTCTTGATGGAAAAAATAAGAACTCTATAGTTTATTTAGCAGTTCTAGTATCTCTGAAGACCTTTTCAGGTTAGGCTGAATGCACACAGATTTTCAGAGTCCTTCCTTGATACACATTTCATTACTTGGGAGTGGAACAGTAATTCAAGGAGACAGGTGAAAAATGGACCCCAGCTGCACTAGGTGCACTTGCTAACCTGGGTTTCTTTGTGCCACAAATATCCCAGTAAATGATCCAGAACATTTTCATCCTGTTTCATCTGCTGAGGTTTTGGACATTTTATCTTTGGTCTGCATGAAAAATTGCAACAAAAAGTTGAAAGAGAATACTGCAGACATTTCTGTACTCACACGGGGCCCCTTTGAAGCATTTCAAGAGCGTTTTATAACCTGCCAGATTCATTTAGGTCACTGAGGGTTCGAAGTTGAGAATTTGGTCAGCAATGGATCCCAAAATCAAGCACTGGATTTCACCATTAACAATCACCTTAAAATATATTAATTCAGCTTTTTACATTTTTTGCTAAGACGATGTACCTGTGACATACTGCTCCTAACTGATTTTTTTTTTTTTTTTAATATTTATTTATTTGCACAGTTAAACATTACACAACAAATTTGACCAACTTTACAAATTAAAGTGCAGGAAGAGGCGAAAACTCAAGAGCTTATCAGGTGCCTCCACCTATAGTTAACATACAATTTAATATCATACTTATTAAAACAAAATATACAAATGAGCAGTTAGAAATCTATAGATGATAGAAATTAAAGGAAAATTACAAAGGATTTACACAAAAGAAAAATTATCGGATATATGACAAACGATAGAGTACAATTTAATAATTAAGAAACAAACAAAAAATAAACGACTAAATAACAAACCAAATGAACAAAAAATAATTTCAAGGAGATTACACAAGACGATAAAATTTTTCAGCACATCCATTACTTATGCCGGAGCAGTTCCATTTACAAAACAAAAATTAAGTGGTGTTTCAGACATCCTTTAAAACTGGCACCATTTGTTGTCACCTTGGAGACCACTACCCTTTAAACTGGTTTCAGTCAACCACTCCTGGACGCAACAATGATGGGTAGTAGCAGGGTCTATAATTAACTTTTAGACTCACTAGTCAAGTGAACTTGTAGATTTCAATAAATAAAAATCCACCGGTCGAGCATATTGTTGATGGGCCAAAATAATAAATTGCCTTTTTGTGTTCCACGTTAATTAATTTCCATATATTTATATATAAATAAAGTATTATGTTGAGTGCAAATTTAAAGAAGGGTCCAGAAAAAAGTTTGGAGAATAAAAAAATGTTTCCAATTAAAATTAGTTAGTAACTCGCTTGTCATGACTAATGTGAAGCAGGATGGCGGGTTGTGGGTGGGATTTGTTCATGACAAGGCAAGAATGTCCCAAAGCTCCTCAAGAGTCTTGGACGTCATAAATCAGAATATTACAGAACCGTAATCTGCAACTGGTTACTAAAATGACAAGGCAGCTGCTTTGCAAAACACGAAACTCAGGCTGTTAACAAACTGAAAAGCCTCAGAAAGAAGTTATTTCTGTTCAGCGAGCGCAACAGCAGGAGTGGCAGAGGGACACTGCTGGTCATATTTGAGCAACACAATTTGGGCGAAGTCACTCCACAAATCCTGTTGTTGTTCAGCATGAATCCTCCACCCCCTCCGTCTCCTCCATCATCCTGCTCTTCTGATTCTGGTGAAGCCGGCGAGGCTGACAAACCAGCCGGTCGTCATGTTACGTTGTACCACTCCAACGCCTCCTTAGTCGCCTTTCCTACGCTCAACTCTGCTTCGGGCACCGGGGAGTAGGGATGGGCGGTATGGACAAAAAAATGTATCACGATAATTTCTGGCATTTATCCCGATAACGATAAAAATGACGATAAAAAAATACCAATTCAACTCCATCTTTGTAACTATAAATCTATCACCACATTCAGTCTTTGGAGCCAAAACACTGCTCTAAAAGAATACTAAATGCTACTAAACTACACCAATTAAATTGAATTAATAAAAAACAATTAAATGAGTACACCTGTAATGCAATACTGTAATGACTCAAATGAAACAAGTTTGAAATGTAAGAACAGATTCAACATGTATTCAAACGGTATGGCTTAAACAGTGGGATAACAGTGCAAACAGCAAAAGTACCATTGTCCTTCAAGTTTTCTTAGCTTATAAAATCACAAAGTGGAAAAAAATACAACCTGATAAATAAAAAAACAGGACAAATAAATAAAAGTTCACTGAAAATAAAATCCTATCCGTGATGACCTCTTCTAATATAAATAAAATGTGCAAATTAACCTGTGGTTGGAACATGCGACAAATTAGATACTATTGTAATTTTTCTTTCGTAATAGTCAAACGTTATATCAAAATGTAACAACCATTTCCTTCTGTTGGGTAACAAAATAGTGCAAAAGACAACATGATGAAGAACAAAAATATATAGCCATCCTCACTGTTTTTTGCAGACTTGTTATGTTTGTTAAATCGACGCAGAACCATAAATCCGGCTTTACACAAAAACGTCAACGGGAATTTATCGTTTTTACCGCGAGATGACAAATTCTTACCGTGGGGGATTTTTTTGACGGTATATCATGAACGGAAAAATATCGCCCATTCCTACCGGGGAGGCAATAATACTCCTAACGTTGACATTCTCCAGCGCATGTTAAACACACGTGGTTCATCCAGGGATAATAGCGGCGTCTAATCAAAAAACGGCTAATAGTTGAAACATTTACCTGCCAGTGTAGCAGATAACCGCAGCGATTTACTCACCAAAGAGAAATTTTACCCACCATTGGCGCTTAAATTCCCATTTTCAAACCCTGGGCAGAGGCCTTACCTAATTACGGTTGAGACAAAGAAAGTTGGGAGGACTCAAGTATTTCGCCACCCTCTCCTCCATGACAAGTATCATTATCAGAATATTTGCATAGCTTTGATGTGACAGACTTTTATCTCAGTCTCACTGTATTGCAGGTTTGATAATGTGTCTTGTATAATCTTCTTTTTACTTATCATCTTCAGTCGGAGCTGTACAGTCTTCTGTGACTGAGGAATAAAGTTGTCATTGACAGAAAGACAACCCACTACTTTGGTGGGCCTCTATATTAAATTGCAGATTTTTAATTCCACTTACCTTTTTATTATATTATATCCAAAATAACGCAATCCATTATTTTGCAGCTGTGAGTAACACGTCTGCCTCACATACATGTATACATGCATCCATGTTACATCAAAGCTTCCCATCTTTAACAGACACTACAGATTAATATATGATCACACACAAGAGGAAGACTCTTAAGATTACATCATCGCCAAATAAATAAGGTAAAATGCTGACTTTTTTCGTAACGTGTCAGAAATGTCTCTAAAAACACCTACCAAAAAATGTAGAAATATTAGAGCCACTTGTGCGTGACTTTTCATTTCAAGCACAGGGAGGCAGACCGTACCATATATCTGTGCATGACTGATTCTGTGAGACATAATGATCACCAATAGAAAAAGAAAATGCCATTTGAAATACAGTAATAGAGTTCCTGGTACTACATTTTCATTTTCTGTAGTTGAAGGTGAGAAAGAAAAAATCAAAAAGACATCTGAGGCATCACCTGAGCCCCGAAATGAACAGTACCCATTTCTCTGACATTGAATTTTAACATTTAATAATCTGTTTGTGTTGTGTACACAGAATCTTCCAAAAGCCAGTCCGGCTGCCAGTTTGACAGCAGACTATTGTCATCAGCTTAATGTCAATATTTGCAAAATTTCAAGATTTGTGGTGAAGAAAGTGATGGAGAGAAAACCTTATAGCCTGCTTCAGTTTTGGATAGTTAATGTTTTGATAATGATGGAAATTATTGTGGTTTATGATAGCTTAATAACCAAAATCGTAACCGGAAGGCCAGACCTTTCAAAATATTCGATAATGGACTGGGGTTAGAAAATTAGAAAAACTGCATGTCTACTTGCTTGACGTTTTTGTAATCATAAATATTGCTCTTTTCTCCAGTAAGCAGTGTTGAGTCAGTTTCCTCTTCTTCCCTCGGGCTGCCGTCGCTGCCTTCACTCAGTGGTTGTGGTCAACATCATTGTTGACCACATATTGTTAATTTTTTTTCCTGTGCAGAATAAAACCACCACATTGGATGTGATGCACCGTAGTCTGGTGCTTGCATGGATTTTTCCTCATGTACTCCAGTGTCCTCCCACAGTCCAAAAACATGCACGTCGTTGCATAGATTGTCCCTGTGATGGACTGACGACCACAAGCCAGACCCCCCCTAACCCTAAAAAGCAGGAAGTGGTTTTGGCCAATGGGTTGATGGATAAATGTGATTGCTCATTTTAATCCTACATGTTATTTTTTTAGCTTTTCTTTATTTTTTTTCTTTGCTACAGTGAACAGGACTGTGGAGTTCTGATTTACTCAAAGCTAAAGACCTCTCAGCAGTTGATTTAAATTAAATATTTACCTGACATGTGCAGGATTTAATCTAATTCATGGTCAATATTTGTCCTTGCAAAACAGTTCTATACAATACGTTGTATAGTAATGTACAAGTGTAATACAGACACTGGAGTATTTCTCAGTGTGGAAACAATGGAGCCATGAAGTTATTTGTAGTGTCCATATCTAATCAGTGGTGCCGGTTCATCAGTGTTGACGTCATCATAAACCAGTCGCCAGCAGAACCCAGTGCCATCCAGTTTCTTCCCAGAGCTGTTGCCTTTTTTTTTTTTTTTTTCTTTTGGGACGAGGAAGTATGTCAATGAGAAGAAACTCTTTATTTCCCCATGAGAGAACAAGTCTGGGAAAAACCGACCAGCAGCAAACTACAATGTAGTTATTTAACTTGCCTCTCCCTTTTGTCAAAAGACTGGTAAATGTAGTTTAAAACACCAAAGTGTGTTTTTTTTAGTTTACTATATTTCATTTTTACTTGAATTATTTTATGGTTGCCCCCCAAAAAACAGCGGCTTATTACGTGGGTGTTATTAAGGATGTGAATCCATGGTTCCTTTGGTAAACTCTGATCTCAGTCAGGCTTATACGGTGCATTTCTTCTGTAAAAAAGAGAAACGGTCAGGTCAGACTTTAACCTCATTAGTGGATTAAGATAACACTAAAAGCTCATCAGTCTTGCTTTCATGTGCCATTGATTGTCGGTATACGTTTCTGTTGTTTTTTTTTTTTTTTTTTTTTTTTTTGCAGACTTTAAATAAACACTTTCCCATGTTTCTCTTGAACGTATTTAAATTGGTAAAAGAGACAGTTGCTGTAACCGCCTGCTACCAAAGCATAAACAGTAGCTGCTGTGGCAAGAATGCAAAATTTCAGTTTGAATATTGATATTGTAAAGTACTCAATTTCTCATTGGTAAAATAAACAATAAAAGCATGAAATGTCTTCTAAGGGATGTGTTTTTATAAATTCTATTTACGAAAGCAAAAGATTAAGTCTTGAGTGCAACCTTTAGGTTGCAATGTTCATAAAATGCACAAACAATACTTTGAGTTGATATTAATAGTACCCTCTTGCATGCATGGAGCTAGGATTTTATCAAATCATGCTGCATTTGACATTATTTCATGATTTTAACATTGTGCTGTTTGGTGTCAAACATTTGGCCCAAATGGGAAAATGCACATTTACTTTCTACTTGGTTTTTTTAAAGCGCCTAGAGACAACTTCTGTTGTAATAGACGCTATATAAATAAAATTGAATTGAATTTTGGTCCACCAGGGTTAGAGAGCAACCACTCATGTCATGTTCAGTACAGACATTACCGAAAACCTAGATGTCGCTGCATGTTCTTACATTTCAAGAAGCTCTTATCATTAACTTGCAAGCTGTACTGTAAGTAAATTGATAACGCATGCTTTTTTGGTAGCAGTACTGTATTTAGAGGCTTTTTTTCCTCCGTTTCTTTAACAAGGTTGCTTTAGCTGATAATTGCATATTAATGCAAAATAAGGGGTAGTTTGAATCTTCTTCAGGACATTCGGACACTTTTATATCTATATTTATATAAATTATATATTATACATTTCCCTTTTGTATTGCTGAAACTTGTACGTTAATGTAAGTATTTACAACTTTGAGACTAGGCTGTGATGTAACATTGGGCCTTGCCTGCAATGTGCTCAAACTGTGATAAGCAGAATGTAGTGACAGGGCCATTCAGGCTTAAAGGGGTTAAATGACGTCAGCAAAAGTGGTGTTGAAAGAGAAGGATTAACACAAATGCAGCTATAAACAGGATAGAGCTACTTCCTTTTAAGGGCCTAAGTTTTAGGGAGAGAGAGCAATAGTGGGGTTGAGGTACTGGGAAAGGGAGTGACTCACATAAGGGGCAAGGGATAAAGATGAGATATTTTTGTGCGAATGAAATGTATGGAGAAAAGTATATTGAGAGTGAGGGAAGTTGCATCGTGGGAAACGTGGACTGAAAAAATAACTTTTGGGCATGAGAATAATACTGATGAGCTTGATGTAGAATATAAGCTTTTGGACCATATTAATTAGAAGTGTCAAGGCCTTTAACAACTTGGAGGAATGTGTCTGTGTACTCTGATTTGGGCGGAGAGGTGCAATAAAACATGGGGGGAAACGGCAAATACAAGAATATACAAGTGCCAGACGCTTTACGTTTGTGCAAAATGCTTGACAGTTGAGCTCTTGTATATTATCTTTACGTTTGCACTCTGTCATTTATTTTTGTTTACAGGGAAATCTAACACGGCAAATGCGGTATTATGTAAACTTCAAGGTTAGAGTGGTTTTGAGTGGTGAAAATGTACCAAACTGTCAGTGTAGCTCACCGTAAGAACCCTTGCCCAGATCTCCAGACTTAATGTATGCTCATATTTTAGAATAAATGTCTTTAATAAAAACTGAGTCAACGTTTATCCTCCATTGCAATGGCAAATAACTGGAACATATTCTGCACAATATAATAATAATATGACGATATAGTACCTGAAATGGGGAACAGGCATCCTCGGAAAGCCAGCCCAAGATGCACGTCAGTGCTTCCCCAGTATAAATACAGAGAACATCTCCCTTATTATAGTTTTTGATGCAAACGCGGATGGTGATCTATCCAGCTACAAACTACACTTACGGCATCGCGGGTTTGGACATCTAATGTGCAGGTAAATGAAATGACACAAACAAATGCAATGGAACAACGTACAATACAGAATTCACTGCAGCAAACCTGGGACTTGTCTGACACTCTGAAGTCTGCAGCCAGGATTGATTAGGAATATTAAGTACAATTTTATCCAGAACCCCTCTTTTGGCACACAAACTTAGAGGTAGACTGACATAATTTCCATATAATTTTTTAATACATATTTTTCTACAGTCTAACGCTATGCCAATGCTGCTATCACCTTATGTTCAACATTAATGTCCAGTTCTTAAACCGACCTTATTGCCAGGTTAACTGTGACGGAGCTGCTAGCTGGTGCTGGCTTGAACAATAAAAGTTGTAAATGCATCACATCCATGTTTGGCTCAGAAAAAGAGACCTAACTTGAGCCATGTGTACTTGGAGCAGAGCAACATCTAAAACGTCAAGAAAAGTGTGGCCTGAGGAACAGGGTTGGAAAAACACTGATCTAGAAATCCAAAAACTCCAGAAAACACATTTTTTAATTTGATTTAATAATTCTAAATTGTCTAGGTTTGAGTGTGAATGTTTTTTAAGTCTATATACGTGGCCCTGTGATGGACTGGTGACCTGTCCAGGGTGTACTCCTGCTTTTTGGGCTGGGATAAGCTCCAGCAGACTCCTGGGGCCCTGTACATGATGGATGGATAATCTAGAATACAGTTGAAATATTTATCATTTGGGTCCACTTGGTAAGGCCTCAATTTGCAAGAAACGATAATTGGCATGTTGATAAACACATAATTTGACTCTGGTGTGACGCACTGCAACGAGCAGAAACACGTCAGCAGACCTGATGCCTGCATTGCACTGCATATTTTGCCTAAAAGATGCCAACAGCATGATTATGTGCCGTCTGCTTCCTCTCTTAGGATATACCCATCAATGTCTGACTCTGCACACACCGCTGAAAATTATGTAAAACGTTTTCTTTATTCAACAGCAATTGGATAGTTAAATGATGGTTAGTTTGAGGCTAGTTGGAAAAAAAATATTTCCATACATACTTTGGCCAAGGGCCAGAAGATGGGACCAGAAATTAAATTGTAAAATCCAGATATTTTTAATTTTACTTTTATTTATTTTAACCTATAAGAAACCAAAACGAAGTGGACTATATGAGTAAGGTGTCACCATGAGTACTTATGGGTTTGAGTTTTAAAAAGAAAGGACTGAGCCTGTAATTTAAACTTTAAAAGCCCTATTTTCTGCTGTCTTTATTGGTCTCTTGCAGGCGTTGCCGTACAAAACACGGTAGAAAAAAATATATTATTAGGTTTACTTTAAACATTACTATGAAGTCCCTTCTTTCAGTTTCACTTTGACCTTTTGGGCTTTTAAGTCATGTAGAATCCTTCAGTACTGGAATTTAGTTTTGAAGTGTTTGTGGTCTTTTTCTTCTCCTTTCTTTTCAATATTAGCCGTATTTACATTTACAATGACATGGAATTGTTTTTTTTTTCCCATGTCACTAAAAAACAATCCGTTTTGGTGAACCTCCTGTAAGGGGAATAGCCTTGGGTTTATCAGAGAACACTGGCCTGCAATGTTGCTTTGTCTTGTTCTGCTGTTGTCTGTGCTGTGCACAGCATCACTTTGAGTTTATTTTTGGCATTTTGCCCTCTTTGTGATTTAAAGGGGACCTATTATGGCATCTAATACCTATTTTAAACAGGCATTGAATGTCTTAATAACAAGCTTTTGATTGTTTTTGCTAAATAAATTAGAAATTCAGCCTCTGAGCCATGTCTTTATCTTCCCATTCTCTAACCTCATTATCTATGTGGGATTCTGAGTGGGCGGGGCTATGATAATGAGGCTCTGTGCTGATTGGCTGCCTGAATGAGACGATACACCGCTAGGGAAAAATGGCGGAAGCTCCGGCCGACGGAGTTAGTTGTGGACGTGGTTTCACTCATCGGAGGCCAACCTAATGTAAATCGCTCCCGTCGTTGCGTAAAGACGGGAGCAGAATCTGAACGGCTCGTAGATCCACATCAGACTGGACGGCTCATCCGGGCGGCTGTACAGACACTGCAGAATTCTGTTGCTTTCCTCCTTCTCTGAGTTGGCAGACTGAGGGGAGAAAACTTTATATATGTGAAAGCAAGAAAAAACGTGTTTTTCATAATAGATCCCCTTTAAAATTGGTTGTTTGTAGACAATCTTGGCTCAAACAAACTTTGAACTATTCAGCATTTTACCTGTACATCATGTCAGAATGCTCTTAACTGGGAAGAGAGTGCTCAAGCCCGTCTGTTCTTCTTAAAAAACCTAAAATCACTTACTTTAAAAGGACATAATAAGTAGATATTGTGCATACTTGGACAGCTTTACTAGTTGAATGGGAAAACTACTTTGAGATTCAGGAAAGTAAATACATTTTATAGTGGAATGTAATTTTTTTCCATCATGACTGCTTTTTTTTTTTCCCAAGTACAAGTCTAAACATACCAAGTTTGGAAGAAAAGTTAGTTGAAGCCTTAAAAAGTTATTTAGATAAGTGAAGTCATTCCAAAGCTCATGTTCAGTTCTGTTTGCATACATTTATTCTTTTTTTGATTGATTTTCCTCCACCAGCCTCAAATTCTTCAAATTGAATTTTGCTCATATCAGCACTTCAGCATGCATCAATTTCTGTCGTATAGAGCCATATCACATAAATCGTCTTCAGGAGAACAGGCAGGGATAGAAAATTAAAGTTTTAAACATGAGAGATTCTCAGACAGAAAGAGATGCATGTAAATGATTTTGATGAAAAACAGGCACTGAGTGCAGCGCTCATGTACTTGTGTGTATGTGTGTGCTTGTATTTGTTCCACTGATAGAAATGCTGAAGTGACATTAGAGCCAGCCAGTGGGTGTTAGATGAAATCACAAATCATTAATTCTTGTTTTGTATATTGGCTCAATAAATCTGTTGGCCCATAGTTCCTCACTGAGTTTTGAGGCACTGAATGGATTTGTGAATTGGTGTTGCTGGCTAGGCTAAAGAACTGTAGCTAACATGGCTCTTTTTGAATGAGCTTTACAGGCTTTGAGGTATGGCTTGTTTTGGCATTGCCCTCATATGATTAAACTCTAGTGTATCAATCTTAATAAGACACAAAATATAATTCATTTTAGGCACTGTTGTTTCCACTAAATGTCATATATTTGAAAAATGGTTCCCTTCGGGTTACTTCTCTGAATAAGGCTATAAAAATTAAAATAAATATTATAAAGGCAGTTTTTTCAACTACTACTACCATTAATAGGAATTATTCATTTCTGAGAAATCTTTAAAAATGAATATAAGCATTACTACTACTGCAAGAACCTTAACTGGTTCCTGGTCTATGGAATGCTATTGCAACAATAATCTTTGTGCCACTTTTAGATATTATTTTTTGTGCCCTTCTTTAGCCAGCCACCGAAAAATGCAAATAATGTTTGCTTCTGTATGAACCGATGTATTGTAAAGACATGACATTTGAGTGGGGTTTTGCTTTCTACGTATAAATGATTGTGTAGTTTGAGAATTGTGCTGATGATTCGCTTTATTTGCATGTTTGGCATGCTGTCATTACTGCACATGTATTTTCATGATTAGAGTGTTTGTGTATGCCAGCATGTTTACGTGCATGTTTGTTTGGACTAACTGTGATGTTCAAGGCTGGAAGCTCAGGAGGAAGGTTACCAGTGAGGGAGGTTCCTCAACAACAGACATATCTCTGCTCCAGCAGAGCTGCACACTTTACCTTATTATGACTTTTATAAAGTTTGACATTAGAAACTAAAATTCTGAATTTTTTCCCTTTTTTTTGGAATTTAAAGCAAGTCATTATCAATACCCCTATACAGGCCTGTCTCAGAAAATTAGAATATTGTGATTTTCTGTAATGCAATTACAAAAACAAAAATGTCATACATTCTGGATTCATTACAAATCAACTGAAATATTACAAGCTTTTTAATTATTTTAATATTGCTGATCATGGCTTACAACTTAAGAAAACTAAAATATCCTATCTCAAAAAATTAGAATATTCTGGGAATCTCAATCTTAAACTGTAAACCATAATCAGCAATATTAAAATAATAAAAGGCTTGCAATATTTCAGTTGATTTGTAATGAATCCAGAATGTATGACATTTTAGTTTTTTTAATTGCATTACAGAAAATAAAGAACTTTATCACAATATTCTAATTTTATGAGACAGTCCTGTATATTCCCATTTCATGTTGAGAAATGTCTTGTTTACTAGTACACTGCCCAGTCAGTCCTACCTGATTCGACTCTTTGTAGTCTGAAGATGAAAACGAACTGGGACAAATTCAGGGGTCGCCTACAAAACTAAAGCCATCAGCTTTGGCGATGACACATTTGTTTTACGCACGATTTACTTTATCATTTCTGGTGGGGGTTTCTTGGCCAAAACGTTACACAGATTGTCATGTTTTCTCTCCATGCAAGATACAGCATTTAAAAAAAAAAGACAAATTATGCACAACGTTTATTATTATTGACTTAAATAAAAAACATTGCAATTTTAAATTCACCTTATAACAATTGGCTGTGTTAACATAGCGCTTCCTGCCATCTGCCTGTCAGACACCTAGACATTCTGAGGTGTTGACGGACGCTGATCAATGATCATTAACAAACTGGCTAATAATCAGTTAAATTAATCAGTCCACCTCTACTCTTAATCCTTATTAATCATAGTCTCAGCTCGGTTGTTTTTGCTTTATTTTCTAACTTGTGCCATTCATTTTGACAGGCTGATCATTAATTCATCACTGTCGAGAAAAAAAGAGAGCAAAATGTAAAATATTGAAATTTGAAGCATCTAAAGCACAGTGGCAACATTCATGCTTTTGATCTCCCCTTCAGCTAACTAGATGATGTATTGACGGGCCGAGCAGACAGTCACGGAGAGAACAGCTGAAAGAGGGATCAATAGATGACAGCAGGCAGGGATAGCTCAGTTGCTCTTTTTCTTTTATTCATGTATTCACACAGTGGGTTTTTACCTCCATGCTTTGTCTATTTGTCCCTCTTTTTGATGCACATAATCAATCTCTAGACAGAGGACTTTCATCTCTAATTCCTGTGTCTCTCAGTATTTCCGTATTGTTTCCATATTACCAGGTATACAGTCACTTAATGCTCCTCACTTATCAAATTATTTAATTTCCCTTCCGTCTTCTCTTCTGCCTTGTTGCTGTTGATCACTCTCTCACCCATTCTGCTCTTTTTGCCTCTCCCCTTCAGATTCTCCCTCTGTTGTCCCATCTCTTTTTCGCTCCCCCGCTTTCGCTCCCCTCCATCTGTTAATACTGTCACAGCGATGAGTGGGTGTATAGGGAGGAATGGAGAGGGAAAGTAAACGTGTGCGTCTGTCAGAGGAGGGTGGTGGCCGCGGCGATGGTGGGGAGCTTGTTTTCCACTTGTTACAAACCGGATAGAAGTGAACGGGGGGGGTAGATGGTCAGCGAGAGGGGGGGAATTAGGGAGGGTAAAAGGGGTAGCGTTGTTATGGCGATGAGATCCTCTTTGTGTTAAGTTGCCAAGGCAACTTCAGGCATACAATTCGTACAGCCACCACTACCAAACCCTTCCACCACATGACTGAGAGCTCTTCACATATTTCACACTCAAGACTCCTGCACCCACACACCGAAATACACTAAACGGTGTACACACACACACAGGTTTTTATCATGTCCATGTGCTCCAGACTGGCAAAAAAATTAATTTGGTCGCTGATGGGGTCTAAAATTGAATCGCAGGGGAATGTTCAATTTACTGCTTCTGTAATGAGTTGTAAGGTAGTGCTTGTGAGGTGCAACATGTAAACGGACCAGTGTCTTCTCCAAACGTGCTGAATTCACACAAAACAAAAACTGAAGTGGGACAAGGCCGCCGACTACTTTTAAGATTTGAAGAGCCGAGCAACAAATGACCTGTGTTTCCCACACTGATACTTAAACAGTCTGCCATGACAGGTATATTATTAGCCGCCCACTTACATTCGGCAACTCATCAAATTCATATTTTCAAAAATAGTAAGTTCTTCTTATACCGTGGAACTGCATGTAACACAGCTAGTCAGCTGCTCTCCCTTTCTGTCTTTGGCAAATGGCCTTCACACACACACACACACACACACACACACACACACACACACACACACTCGTGAATTACAGCACTCCTCCCCTCTTAGTGCACCCATTGAATCAATAAATGATTGTGTGTGGAGGGAAGTTTCGTTGATTTATATCGTTGCCACCTGAGCACCTTTATCTCAGCACTTGAAGCCTTTCGAGACAATTAAAGCAAGTTTTTTTCCCCCAAGAAAGCATCTAGACACAGCAACTCCACGCTCCCCCTTTCTGCTACAGACAGCAGAAGTAAAGCTGGCAACGTTGAATTACTGTAATGATTTGTGTATGGCAATACTCCAGCTGGTTTTGAACATTTTTCGCTTAGTGCAGAATACCCAAAGTTAGCAATGTGTAGTTTGACAAAATAAGTTGCAGAAGAACCAAAATACTGTGTATAGGACAACACACTTGATCCAAAACCCTATTGGAAATATGCCAAATACTACATATCTAGAGTTTACACTACAATGTTCTAGGGCTGGGCGATATATCGAGATTTTAATATATATTGATATATTTTCAAACACGATATGGTACGAGACAATATCGTTTATATCGATTTAAAAAAAAAAAAAAAAAAAACATTTTTTTTTTTTTACATTTTTTTTTAATGATTTTGATATAGCTTATTTTGTGACAAATTGAATGGAATGTTTTATTTGAGATTTGCACAAATGTCAACCTCAGTGGAAACGTCTGCCTGTTACTGTCTACATTGTATTAATTGCACAGTGTATTTTAATTTAATTGTTATGCAGGAAAGGGATATTTGTTTTATTTTATTCAAGAAGCATTTTTATTCTATATATGCAGGCAGTTTATTTTTATTTCATTTGTTTTATACATTTTTATATTGTGCAGACCTCTGTTAATAAAGGAACCTGTGTGACATTTGGCACGAGGCTTTGTATTAAAACTGACTGTTTTTTTAAGGGTTTGCCTCAGAAAAAATGAAGCTAACAGAGATGCTAACAGAGATGCTATGCTATAATGCTTTGGGGGAAACCCCAATTAAGGCACAGAAAAAATATCGAGATATATATCGAGTATCGCCATTTAGCTAGAAAATATCGATATATGACTTTTGGTCCATATCGCCCAGCCCTACAATGTTCAATTAAGACAAAAACTGCTAAAAGGAAAATTTACTTTTTCCTTTGAAATGTCTGCTTTTTATAAATCTCTCTTCCTTTTTAACAAGGAGCTTGTTGTTTGGTTAATAGTCAAAATGTTCAATAACCTCTATGAGAATCATAATTGGCACATAATGATTCTCATACAAGTTAAGCTGGATTTGTAACTCTTGTATTTCTGGTAAACGTGCCTTGTAACTTCTGTCAACATAGTGGCACGCTGATAACAGTTCAGGTAAAACGGTTGCCCAGCGAGTCTGAATATCTGATATGTATGTGAAAGGTTACACATGCTTACAAATGCATATGAAATGCGGATGTCATTCCTTTTGAGTCCCTTTTGATCTAAAAAGGTGATTTTTCAGGTGTTTTTCTGTCGTGTTTTTGTAGTTATTCATTATTAAAGGAAGAAAAATTGTAACATCTGCTCATTTGTGAACTAGTTACTAAGACCACAGTATTACCGGTTCAGTGATAGTGATCTCCAGAGTACAGAGTATTTATCTCTTGGTGACTGCAGGAAAATGGCATCTGTGTGTGAATTATTTCCATGCTCCTGTAGTTGCAGCCTAGATCTAATGGGCTTTGACACGGTGGTAATAAAGTAGCAACGGGCACACTTTGCGTGTATGCCAGTTGTGAATGACAGCCTTGTGTTAGAAAACAAGTTTCACGTACCCTGACCTCGCATTCTGTGTGTAAATGGATGCAATGTTTCATGCATGCACACACACGAACTTGGGCCAATCAGTGTAGACACCCTGGCATAGCAAACCAACGTCAGTAACCATCATAACAAAGATGTTCATAGACAGTCCAGGCAGCTGACCACTAGGTTGGTATGTCCCTGCATGTTAAATGCTCTTTATCATGTGCCAAGTAGAGATGTTGGCATTGGCAGTAAGGCTAACCTTACACCTGGCCATCCATATCATATCCAAGCACCATCTAAATGGCATATATGTGTGAATTGCCCCCATGTTTCTGCACTCTGTGTTTGTGCTCTCACACTTGTGCGGGTTCCTCGTTCCACAGTTCCTAGTCTCTGGCAGGTATGTGCTTAGACACGGTACAGTATCACATGTATCTGGAAGGGAGTAGGGCTGTTTTAAATCGTAATCGCGATTATGTAATTAGAACGATGTTAAAACGTGAAACTCGTAAAATCGATTTTTCACTTTTTTTTTTTTTTTTTTTTTTTTTTTAATTGGAAATATAACTTACTGTATGTTTGCAAGTGCTGATTTGCTGATTTTTTTTTTTTCAGAGATAAAACTTTATATTTTATTATATTTTTTAAAACTTTTTTTCAACTTATTTTACAGAGTTTTGCACTTTATTCATTCATTTTGGGGCATGGGGCTTCCTCCTCTCTCAATAAAAAAACAGCATATTTGAAATCATTTCTTTGCCTTTTGTCAATTCACAAAATAATCGTAATCGTAATCGAAAATCGGATTTTGAGAGAAAAAAATCGAGATTTTATTTTTGGGCAAAATCGAACAGCCCTAGAAGATTCTGCAGTTCCCAAAAAAATCATTATTGAATTTATTATTAAACTCCAAAGTATCAAACTATATTAAACCGAATCAAATCAAACGGCCACTGAGACACCTAAGGAGTGAATTTACGCAGGTTTCTTGAGGTTTATTCCATTGGCAAACAAACAAACAAAGAACAATGGCCCTTTGCTGCCTCTCTTGCCCTGGTAAAAAAAACCACCTGCCCTCCCAGGTGCCTCACCTGTGTCTGCCAACCCCTATATGGAAACTCACCCGGTGCCCTCCAGCTACCCAGTACCTTCAAAATAAAAGCATGGTTAAGTACCAAAATAAACTTAAAGGGGACCTATTATGAAAAACACGCTTTAACATATATAAAGTGGTCTCCCCTCAGCCTGCCAACTCAGAAAAGGATGAAAGCAACCAAATTCTGCAGTGTCTGTACAGCAGCCTGGATGAGCCGTCCACTGTGATGTGGCTTCTACGAGCCGTTCAGATTCTGCTCCCTTTCGTAACATAACGAAAATGCGATTTACATCGGTTGGCCTCCGATGCGTGAAACCACGGCCACAACTAACTCTGCCGGCCGGAGCTTCCGCCATTTTTTCATAGCGGTGTATCGCGTCATTCAGGCAGCCAATCAGCACAGAGCCTCATTATCATAGCCCACTCAGAATCCTGCATAGATAATGAGGTTAGAGACTGGGATGCTAAAGACATGGCTCAGCGGCTGAATTGCTAATTTATTAAGCAAAAAAAATCAAAAGCTTGTTTTTAAGACATGCAAGGCCTGTTTAAAATAGGTATTAGATGCCATAATAGGTCCCCTTTAATCAATACTAAATATCATAAACAAACTAAAGGTGTGTTCCCAAAACTAAACCACAAAAACTAACAAAATAATAAATGATTAAATAATGCAAAAGTGACAAATAGCTCCAACAAAGTTTGTTCATACAAGTGACAATCACTCGGGTGGGGGTGTGGGTGTGTAAAAATATTCTACATGTCTTTTTCAAATTTGTTAATACCTTTTTTATATTGGTTTGTTTATTAGAACATTTATCCCAGTGCATGTTTTTCTTCAGACATGGATGGTGCGTGTTGGGATGACACATCCATGAATTATTGGCCTGCTTCATAATAAAGTATAATTACCTTACATTGCACTTATACAGCAAATGCTGTCATCTAGAGAGACTTAAAAGTTAAGCGCTTATTCTCACATTGGAGAATAATGTGTATCTAGCTAGAGGACACCATTTACATGCCAACTTGGGAAAATGTTGATGTAACGAGCAGCGATATGATTAAGAGATGATCATTGTAGCTGCTCTTAATCTGCTGATATGAAAAACTCTCAATTCTCCTTTTAAGGCCACAGTTCCCTCTCTACACTTTAATTGTATTATCGCTGATACTTTATTCTTCTCGTGTTCTTTTTTAGCTTTTTTTTTTTTTCCACTGTCCTGAATATTTTTTCATGTCAGCTGCTCCACACTGAAATCATGAGCAGAATTAAAGTCAGTTACAGATACTATTTAAACATTTCCTGGAAACAATTTCTGTTTGGTGCAGGATGTTTTTGCCGTTTGGCTTAATGTTATCAACATTGGTTAAAGCCAAGTAATCAGTTGGTAAGATACAGGAAATGAACATCTTTTATTAAATATTGTTAAGATTGATAACATAGAGGTTAGATCAGTTACCGCGTATTTCCTCTTCAGAGTGAACCACCTTATAAATTGCCCTGGATGGTCAATGATGCTGTCATGGAGCAACCTCAGGCCCTGCCTGCAGATGAGTCCACAGCTATTCATGTTAGTAACACTAGATGAGAACAGCTCTACATTAATGACATGAAATATTATTTATGATTGATACCTTATTGTCAAAAATATTTCTGTAAATGTTTCATAAGGCATCACAAACTGTTACTTATGCTCAAATCAAATGAAGAGGACAGTGGTTGGTGGACTTCTAAATTAAGATTTCTGATTATTTTTTTTATTTTTTATTTTTTTTTAATTGGAGGGTTATATTGAACAGATTTTACACAAATGTGAAATATCTAGTCCACAAATACACATGGAAATTCAGTGGTTTGCTCCAGTGTGAATTTAGGCTAAATCAAAGTCACAGTCCATTTTCAGTTGTGTTGGTTATTGTGTAAATTACACCATATAATGTGGTGTTTAATTTTTAATTTTTAAAGGAATGAAGCCAATTACCAAGTACAGTATCAGTCTGACCAGAGAGCCTAGAGTTTTTTTTTTTTTAATGTATATAAATGCAGGTTCTGACCTTTCTGACCGTCAGGTCTGAAAAGACGGTGTCTGAGTTCACTAATAACCGGTTTTTACAGAAGAGACATCTTGATTATATTTTACATTCATTTTTGCCTCTGTCAGAAATCTGCAGAGGAATTGTCAACGGCTTCTCAGCAGCTGTTAATTCCATGTTTTGCTAAATAAAATACCATAGCAGAGTTCATGCCTGGTGTTGTAATTACTTGAACAGTAAATTTATTGCGTAGCGACATCAAATGTGTAGTTAAAGTGTCTCAGGGACTTTAATGGGCCCCAGTAAAACCTGAGCATTTAAATAGTGTAATTAAACAGCTTTTAGCCAACTACACTAGAAGGGACATCTTTCCCTGTAAAGTTGTCAAAAAAGAAAAAAATGTTCTCTTCGTCTTTTTTCCACATTATTGATTGTTTTCATGCACATTTTTGATTTTACTTAAGTTTTAAAGTATGCAGTACTTTATTTTCTGTTTTATTGCTGTTTTACTTAAAATCTTTCATAATTCTGTATTGAAATTGTATTGAAACTAGTGATATAGGCTGTAAACGCCTTAGGAAAATGTGTTTTAGATAAAGTGAGAGGTAGGGAAGCAACAGATGTATAAGTTGCACCACTTGCTTTTATGTGGCACTTTCTGTTTTAGCATTTCCAACTGCTTTTCAAAACATAATTGGCCCGACTTCAGTAGCATCGTTTTAGCATTATGAGGTTGATCAAAGCGGCTTACAGTGTCCTCCTCATTCGCCTGTTGACGCATCTGTAGCTGGTTCTCGCTTTGGCATTCATGTCTGCACAGGCTACATTGGCTTTACTGAACCCACCGTCTGTCTTCTCAGTTCATCTCTGAGGTTATATCTTTCCTCGTTATGCTGTCAGTGACATTCTTTGCATCTTATGATCGCTTCTGATTTCCGAACAAATGGTAACTTGTATTAAAAGTTAATAACAGTGATATTAATTTAATCTTTTTTCCTCTTTCTCCACAGCTCCACCACCCAGCAGATACAACAGGAGAGTGTCAGGTAAGAATGTGTGTGTGTGTGTTTGACGTCATGTTCCTTAAATGTAATCCACACCGGGGGATAACATAGCATACATCACTGTCTCAGTGGCTCACCCACATCTTGTTTTCTGCGTTTCTGTGTGTCATGCTTCAGAAATGCAGGAGGGGAGAGGACGAGTAGTAGCCCCACTTACATTGTTGAGGCAATTCTTGATAATGATCGTGTTTTGCAGTGAGGTATTAAAAAATCTCTGTTATGGAATGATTTGGGTTTTATGTGTCTGCATTAACTTTGTTTTGTGTTGGTGTCGGATGTCTTGTGCGGTAGGCTCTCTTGTTTTCTCACGCTCCGTTGTGCCCATGTAGTGTTTACATACGAGTGATTAAATGTCGTCAGCCGTCACAGCGCTCTGCACTTTGATTAGCTCTGGGTGCGTCAGCTGATGTTTATCTTTTCTGACGTCCTGCTATCATGGCTCAACCTGCTGTCTCTTCCACAGATTCATTAGTTTGTTATGGTGAAGTATAATGTTAATTTGTATGATACAACTTTGTTTTATATAACTGTAGAATTAGGTTTCATACAAGTCTGTCGCTATAATGTGGTAAACTAAGTGACTCGGTACTACTTTAACAGCAGTTGTGTCATCCAAGGAGAATTTTGTTGTGGTAATGTTCAAAGACACTTTTTTTTTTAAAGCCATTTTTAATGCATCTAATATAACAACAAAGACGAGTGTCTCTCGATGCTCATTGTGTTTCTCAGATAGCACCACGAAGGTGCTTCAACAGTTTTTCTTAAAAAGAGTTTATCTCAAGAAAAGGAAAGCCAGTAAAGTTGAAAACAAAAGATGTATCCAGATATTGTGTTTCTAGGGCACCCCTGGGTCCCCCCAGGAGTGGAAGCCCCATGCCCCAGTTATTTAAAAAGAAATGGCTCATAATCATCCTGATTCATCAGTGTGCCTTTTAGTCACAATAATAGTTTTGGTGCAGAAGTATAAACCTGCCAGTCTACTGTAATCAATCTCAAGTAGTCATGTATGTATGTGAAGTTATTGGTAATTATGCCTCTAAATTATATTGCAAACGCCACAACATTAGCAACAGTTTTAGGCTGCAGAAATAAATAGGTAAAGAATGAACATTTACCATATGACTGAGAAATGACCGAACGGTCATTTTTCTGGACATGGTTTCAGCAACAGATCCAATGGACCAGTTGGATTGTAGGTTAACATGCAGCTAACTTGTCTTGACTTTTTCACATGAGATTACCTAAACTGCAGAAGATCTAGACCAGGGGTCAGCAACCCAAAATGTTGAAAGAGCCATATTGGACCAAAAAACAAATATTTCTGGAGCCACAAAAAATGAAAAGTCATGTATAAGCCTTAGAATGAATGCAACACATGCCCCATGTAGCTATATTAATTAAAACTGGGGGAAGATTTTTTTTTTTCATTATGCACTTCGAGAAAAAAGTCGTGGTGAAGAGGGAGCTGAGTCGAAAGGCGAAGCTTTCGATTTACCGGTCAATCTACGCACCTACCCTCAACTATGGTCACGAACTTTGGGTAGTGACCGAAAAGACAAGATCGCGGATACAAGCGGCCGAGATGAGTTTCCTCCGCAGGGTGGCTGTACGCTCCCTTAGAGATAGGGTGAGGAGTTCGGTCACCCGGGAGGAGCTCCGAGTCGAGCCGCTGCTCCTTCACATTGAGAGGAGTCAGCTGAGGTGGCTTGGGCATCTGTACCGGATCCTCCTGGACGCCTCCCTAGGGAGGTGTTCCAGGCATGTCCCACCGGGAGGAGACCTCGGGGCAGACCCAGGACACGCTGGAGAGACTATGTCTCTCGGCTGGCCTGGGAACGCCTCGGACTCCCCTCGGAGGAGCTGGAGGAAGTGTCTGGGTTGAAGGAAGTCTGGGCATCTCTGCTGAGGCTGCTGCCCCCGCGACCCGGGAACGGATAAGCGGCGGACGATGGATAGATGGATGGATGGAGAAAAAAGTCGAAATGTCGAGAAAAAAGTCGAAATTTCGAGAAAAAAGTCGAAATTTCGAGAAAAAAGTCAAATGTCGAGAAAAAAGTCAAAATGTCGAGAGAAAAGTCAAAATTTCGAGAAAAAAGTCAATGTTGAGAAAAATGTCGAGAAAAGTCAAAATTTGTGAAAAGAGTCGAGAAAAAAGTCAAAATTTCGAGAAAAAAGTCGAAATGTCGAGATTAAAAAGGAAAGGAAAAAGGAAGAAAAAAAAAAAGGAAAGAAAAGGTCAAACATTTTTGAAAAAGCTCCAGGGAGCCACTAGGGCAGCGCTTAGGAGACGCATGCGGCTCTGGAGCCGCGGGTTGCCGACCCCGGGTCTAGACTCTAGTTGAATCTCCAGCTGGGCTGAACATGGTTGCAGTGCCACACAATGCACATGTTCTGATTCATTGAGGGTAAATATCAACAAATTGTGTGTAGGGAGAAATATGTCTCATTTTGTCAAGGACATTTCTTTAACGCTTGTTAAAACTTCATCATGTTTAAGAAAACAAACAAGAAGAGACCTCTAGTGGTCAATGTGACATTTTAAAGGGCAGAAATGGAGGAAGCTAATCTTGAACTGCAGGCGCTAACGCCAGTGCAACAGGGCGGAGGAGGTCATTTGACTTTGCTACGTCATATGGGTTTAACAGTTCAAACCCTAAACCTCATCTAAGCTTGTAACGGTGCAATTGACCCGGCGTGTCTGCGACTGAGGGACCGTCATTATTGCTCTCTGCGTCTGAATGCAGTATCGCTCCGTCAGGAGTGTTTTACTGTAGTGCAATAAACGTTTCTGAAAGGTGGACGCCCATTCCCGAACTACAGACCTTTTTCTGCAAAGTTGCGTGTGCTTGAGATGTTTCATATTTCACAGCCAGATACAAGCCCCATGTAATGGAAGACTAAATTCTCTCTTAAATTAATAATGTGTATGTTTGTTGTCTAAAAGAAAATCTCCTCAGAGTAACTATTTTATCTGAGTAATGTCTTATCAGTGGAGCATGTACTGTCCCAGCCAAAGAGCTGCGGCACAATCTGAGGTAATGTTCCTTATTTGACGTGGCATGTCCTGCATGCACGCATCAGTGCTGAAGCTCAAACAATATCTCCTGCAGTCTTAAGTGCACAGCCCTGGCGTTAATCACACTTGCATTTCATTGTCTAATAGGAAGTGTCTGACTACAATCACAGCCTTATATAACAAATGATTCACATAAGCAGCAGAATGGTCTCTGAATCTTTGTCTTTCAAAGCAAACATGTTTATTATCCGTATAACATATAAAATAACACTTATATTTAGATCATTCATTTTTATATTTAGAACAAAAGCCCAATTGAAACTGTACTGTAAAAAATCAACTGCCATTTATCCATCCATCCATTATCTATACCCGCTTTATCCTTTTCAGGGTCACGGGGGTCTGCTGGAGCCTATCCCAGCTATTTTCAGGCGAGAACTGCCATTTAAACTGCCATTTAGTTGGTTATAAAACAAAAATTTCAATAAATGGTGGTCTGTTATAGTTTTTAGAGCCATGCACTCACACCCTGACTCAATATTTTAAGAACTTGTGACTAAAAAGAACAGTACACACACACACACACACACACACACACACACACACACACACACACACACACACACACACACACACACACAGCCGTTTACCCCTAAAACATGAAACTTAAAATGTTTTGCTTCACCTTTACATAAGTTTAACTACATGTTTATAGATCCTTTCTCCTGCAACTGGGTTCATTAATATAGCAGTATTTACCGGGTGCACATGTTTGATTTTTTTCAGATAAAAACTTGTTTCTGTAATATAAATATATTATTGTTAATAGAATATCTGTATAGGCTATCGACTTACCTCTTTCATACATTCAGACATAAGCCAAAGCCAAAAGAGTGATATGAACATTGCATTTGCACAGGTAGCATTTTGTCGTCTGTATAGTTATTTTGCGATTGGAAAATCACCACCAGCAAAACTGTAACATGCTGTGATTTCCAGAGGCGGCATAAATGTCACTGCAACACGAACAACCTCATTAGCCGCCTGGTTAAAGAGAACGAGGAGTTTATTCAGCAAACTACAACAGCAAACTGGAAATTTTATGTGCAGAAATGAGAGAAGTTCCTCAAAGATAAGCCAGAAAGCAACAGCAATAATGGGCAAAATTGAAGAATTCACAGTGCTGGACGATCATTTTATTTCACAGATTTGAACATTTGGAGCTCTAGTACAGTTTGCTGGGTCAGAAATATTTCTGCAACCTTTCCACAAACCGTACGAGACTGAGTGAACATATCAGTATAAGCTCGAGGAGCTGCAGGCAAACGGCTTTACGACGGACGCTTGGACCTCTGACATGCGTCCTGTTTCCTTGTTTGATGGCACGCCGAGTGGAGATGATTTTGCTGTCAAATCTTTCACCTCCAATTACAGTGTTTTCTCCAAATGAGTTCTGTGAGCCACAGACATGCAAGTCACAGACGCAGCAATCGAAGAGAAATTCTTAGACTTGATTAATATCTCATACTCATTTTATTATGATGCTACATAGTAAAAAATGCTCTCTGACGGTTGTTGTTGTTATGTATGTATTAATGTTTAAGAAAAATGTTTACCTGACCTAATCTAAACAACTTTAGTGATAAATACGATTTTAAACAGTCAAAAAACTGTTTTTATTTAATACTATTATTGGATGAATACTGATTATCAGCCAATACCCAAAGCTCAGAAATCAGAATCAGTGTTGGAGAGGACAAAAGTGTATATCTCTAGGTGAAATATTGTTCTAAAATATTTGATCAAAAAATTAAAATATTACAAGTGTCTCCCAAGTGATGTTTTTACCTGATTCGTCTGATTTTACTTCTGTAACTTCTTACTTCTTAAGAAGTCTGTTCAAAGACTGCATACGTATGATTACTAGTCAGAAAAAGTGGTTTCTTATAAAAACCTGACTTTCTTTTTTTTTTCTTACTGAGTTTATCTATTCATATCTGTATTAGTTTCGGTCGCACTAACACGCTCTATGTGCAGATGCTTGTTTCCATGGATAGGGCAAACAAAATGAACAGTATTTTACTGGAACATGCTCTCCAGCCATGATGGATTGTTTTTATCAGATCAAACATCTGTGTCCTTGTGCTCCTAAAAGCACGCTTTGAAACTATACTACATGTTATTTATTCTTAATTAACTATTATCATTCTGGTTGGCAGAACATTGAGACTTTTAACACCGTTTTCCCTCGGGCCGTTAAATTCAACGACCTGATCCAGCTGAACTAAAGGAGTTGGCATGAGGTCACACCGCTGCTAACATTACTAGTGTCACCTGAGAGATAAGACATTACTTGCATGATTTTTGCATGAACACAGAGACGTACACACACTTTGAGGCATCAATGTGTTCAGTATAAAATCTCAAATGAGAAGTAGAGTGTGTCTGCACAGTCGGGGAAACGCAGATACATAGTGACAATTGGAAATGACCTTGTCACTGTTTGTGTTCTCATGTGGTAAAACATGTCGCAGTGCATGTGTCATTTCCTCCTCTGGGCTCCTCCAGTGTCCTGTGGTTGGTCCTCTCTTCACTCGCCCTGCAGGCCATCTCCTCACTTTGTTTATAGGTTCTCCGTGTTTCAGTGTTTTAACAACGCACCTTTGCCTTCACTCTTGCCAAAATGAGGAATATACTTTCTCAGACCCACCATGTAGGTATGAGCAGTACTCGAGTTGTAAAAAATAATCAGGGGGGATGGTGGATTTTATCATATGGGGACAGATAATTTGTGCTGATTACAAATAATATAATATATTACAAATAATAGCACTGACCAAAACACCTGCAGAAATACTGCAGGAATGACATAGCAGCAGTTAAATGCAGCCTTCTGTAAGCTTTAAATATCCACTGGGCTTACATCAAATACATCAAAACACAAAAATAAAAAACAGTTTTCTGAATTTATCAATATGTCTCTGTCCTTCACAGGATAAGTAAAATGAGTCACTGCAAAAATTCTAAATCTTAACAAGAATATTTGTCTTATTTCTAGTTAAAATGTCTCATTTTAGTAAAACAATCACATTACACTTAAAACAAGACTCATCACTGGAAAAAACAACAATTTTCACCTGTTTCAAGTAGATTTTCACTTGAAATAAGTAGAAAAATCTGCCAGTGGAACAAGATTTTTTTGCTTGTAATAAGAAGATAAATCTTGTCCCACTGGCAGAGTTTTCTACTTATTTCAGGTGAAAATGTACTTGAAACAGGAGAAAATTGTCAAAAGTTATTTTTCTGGTGTTATTTTTCTGGTGATGACTCTAAATGTTGAAATAGCAGTAAAACCAAATTCATTGATGAAATGATACAGGGGGATGATTTTGACCGTTTTTATTTCAGGGGGGATGCCATCCCCCCTCAACTCGAGTACTGGGTATGAGAACCTGCTTGTATTATACAGTAAACTTCACCAAATATATCACAATGCTGCAATTGTAGTTCTTAAATGTTTTATTTAAAAAACTGGACAGTGATTCTGTGGTTTTAAAGGTTGGGATGCTACACAAGTTAACTTGTATAGCACATTTCATGTACAAGACAATTCAAAATGGTTCACAGAAAAAGATTTTTAAAAATGCACTAAAAGGTTTAACCTGATCCAGCTCTTGTGAAAGTCGCCCAAAACGCCTATCCAAGGCTTACCCAAAGTACATTGAAAGCTGTTTTCTGTAACCGTTTGAAGTACATGGATGGTTCTGGTATCTTTTGAAGGTTAACACTCTAAAGTTTTCCCCCCAACTGTCAGAATCACTGTAACTACTACTATAATTCAGTAATCTCACTTTGAACACACTGAAATAGAAGGTTTTTATTTCAGCCGGAAATTTGTTTCGTAATCAGATGTCTGCAGATGAGAGAATCTGTGGCTGGAAAACATTGGGATCACAGCCTGAAGGGTTATCTAGTTTAAAAGCAGAAATTTAAAAATAGACATACGTTAAAAAGAAATAAAACAAATAATCAGATTCAGACGACTTTATTAATCCCTTTGGGAGGTTCCCTCGGGGAAATTGACATCTCCATCTCACACACACAACACTGTCATTTACAAATCAAACAACCCAAAAGCCAATCACCCATATAAAGATAAAGATGGGAAAATTAAAAATAAAGATACAAGTAAAAGGTAAAACCGAAATTTTATTGATTTTATATTTGAACATGTAAAAAAAACAAAAAAAAACACTACATGAGAAGTTTAAGAAAAAAAAAAAAAAAGAATTTCATCCTTTAAAACTTGTTATCTTGATTTACATGTGTCAAAAAAGGAGTAGGAAGAAGTGTAAACTTATTTAGTCCTACCCCCATTCACTGATCATTTAACCTGTATTTATAAATATTCACACACTGTACTCACACTGCTAAATAACAGTATTATTATTATTATTGTTATATACTGTAATTATACTCACACACATACTTATACATACTTGTAAAAAAATAAAATGAAAAGTGCGGTGCCATTAAAAGAATAATATGGATAGAAAAAGACAATTAGATGCAAAAAATAAAGGTAGTAGTGCGTTATGGTGGACTACTGACATGCAGCAGTAAATAAAAAGGTTTTCAGCCTTGACATAAAGCAACTGAGAGTTACAGCAGACCTGCAAGTGCTCAACTTGAGGTTTACTCATCACTGGTATCCTCTCCAGCACAACAGTCCTAAAACTCCAGAGAGACAAATGACACATGCCATATTCAAATCAGGACATCCTATGTTACCGGTAGCTGGCCCGTGCCTAGTTGGTGTTTTCACATTCGTTGCTTCTCTCCCTACTTCAAAACATAACAGTTCTTTCAAACCTTTTTTCCATCTTCTGCCCCGATTGAGACTAAATGTGTTTAACTGTTAGATATAAACATCCTTTGCCTTATAAATGCTGTTTACTGCCACAATTGATCTTTGCTGAGTGGAGTTGTGTTTAGAGAGTCCTACATTTTCCATGCTTCAGTTGAAATGTATATAATGAAATGCTTTTATGACATTTTACAGCTGTGATTTGAAAGTTATAGAGTAGGTCGTATTTTGGACAATAGGTTTTGACAACTGTCAACAGTGTCAACACGTGTGTGGGATACCCTCTTACCTGGATTGCTTTGTGTACAGTGTAATCTTACAGGACGTGCAAGTATGTAACACTGAGAAATGTCTTTTCTTTTTTTTTTTTAGTGTGTGCGGAGGCGTTCAACCCAGATGAGGACGATGAGGACACCGAGCCCAGAATTGTTCACCCAAAAACAGATGAGCAGCGCTGCAGACTGCAAGAGGCCTGCCGAGACATCCTACTCTTCAAAACACTAGATCAGGTCAGCCTCTAAAACACACACACACACACACACACACACACACACACACACACAGTTACTACGTTTACACGCAGTCAGAATTCGGGTTATTGCTAATATTCCGGTTACTGAAACATTCAGAATATTCCGTTTACATGCGTGAGCAAACAGGATTATCCCTGTATACATGGTAATTAATCATTTGGGATATCTGGATCAAACCAGCGACGCGCAGAGAACGTGATGACGCAATTAGCGTCATTTCAGCTTCTTCTTCCTGTATCCAAATTCAAAACAAATGCTGCTTCGCGCAACTTTTCGCTCACCTTCTTTTAAATCTGGCTATCCCCGTACTTTCTACCGTCTACAAATGCCAAAATGTTCATATCCTTCATTACATTTATGAAGTGATTAGTCTCCTCCTCACTCCAAAAGTGTGGCGTGGTCTTGTGTTTCTCCGTGTTTATAAGAACTTCCTGAACTCAAAAGACCAGGATTCCTTGTGAACAGAGCATGCGCAGAAAACAAATTCCTGTTCCGTCTGATCGGGATATCCCGTTTGGCGTTTACATGACCAAATATTCGGGTTTTAAAAGGAGTAACCCAGGGGTCATATTTGGGTCTTTAAAAACCGAATATGAGCAAATTCGGGTTATTCAAAGGGGTTATTGGTGTTTACATGGCCGTGCAAATTCGGGTTATTGACAATATTCGGGTTTGTAAAGGGTTATTGACTGCATGTAAACACACACACACACACACACACAGAGCTGTCTATGTGTAACAGTGCAGAAAGCCGTTGGTGTGCGGATTAAAATGATAAAATGCTGCTACTGTTTAAGTTGTGGCTGTTTGTGTGTTTTGGTCTGTACGTTTTGCAGTGTGTTAATCGTTGCTTTTGGGCTAACTTGGATGAAATTAGAAAAAAGCACATTTTACTGCAGAAAAAATGGACAAAGAGTCTACTTTCTTTCACTAACTAATACAGTCTCTGTTCAGCTTGCTCCTGCACTCCCATTGGCTAGAACCTTCGCCAGTAAATCACTGTTTTTGTGCTGTGATTCTGTGTGTGTGTCCAGTTAAACTGCTTCAGGCATGAGCAGACAGTTACCTTCCCCCTCTAAACAGATCCCCAAATCATCTTTGTGGTGTCATTGTACTTGATTTATCTTCATCATAGACGTCAGTACCTTCGGACCTCTTCTTCCTTGTGTGCCTTGTCATACAATTTTCTTGTCCTGATTAGATCTCGTCTTGGCTAGATTCAGTACACTGCTCACATGACGCAAATGGAACCTTGTTGCTCTCATTGCTGCTCCCCGGTTCTCCCGACGGTTTGATTCTGACATCACCTCTGTTGCTCGGCATCCAGGAGCAGTTCTCACAGGTGCTGGACGCCATGTTTGAGTTGAAGGTTCAGCCCCAGGAACACGTCATCGACCAGGGAGACGATGGAGACAACTTCTATGTCATAGAGAGGTAGGACGCTTTGTTTTTTTCAACTCAGAGCAGTTTGTTTATTCATACACCACCTGTTTTTGCTTTAACAAGTTTAAATGGCAGAGAGGCTGGTTGAGACCATGTTTTACAGCTTCACTGAGTCACAATGCAAGAGTTTCCATTGATGCATATTAACTATGTTTTATTGATTATACTCGCTGGAATTGCCAATATCTATAGCAATGCAAATCCATATCCCTGCAGTATATGTTTACGTTGGTATCTGATTAGTGCACCATATGTGTGTCAGCTCAGTTCGGTTTTGCTTGAGGCTCTTATTAGTAACGGGACTGAATTAAGTGAAAAGCACAGTCTTCTAGAGTGTATTTACATATGTGTATAAGTTGTTTTAATTACAGGACACTTGGATGACTTGAATATAGTGTTACAGGGTTTCCACAGATCAATAGGTCTTGAAATTATCCAAATCCACATCATTTTTTGGGATCAGTAGGATTTTTCATCATGTCTGACATGCAAAACCTTTGATTATTTATGCCAGTGGTCCCCAACCCCCGGGCCCCGGCCCGGTACCGGGACGTGGGTCATCTGGTACCGGGCCGCACAGAGAGAAAAAATAATTTCTGTAGCCCCGACTGATGATGGATGACTCTCAAACTGATGGTTCACAATGTTTTTATTCCTTGGATGTAAATACACTGAAAACACACCGTAAGAGCTATAAAGGAATAAAATAAAATAGTTAGTCTTTCTACATTCATATAAGTTTCATTTAACTTAAATACAGACCGACACAGCTGCTCGCTCGGCTACCGTTAACCACAATACATGAATAACCATGGCAACCAAACTCAAGCTGGACATAAATACGGCATACAATTTGCAAAGAAAATAAATCCTTATCAGCAGGTGCTTTTTGTGTCAGTTGGGCTCCACTTTAGCATTCCCGACACTCGTTTAGTCTTGCAGACACACTTTCTACTGCCGTTAAACTTTTACCGTTGGAGTCCGAAGCGCCGGATATTTACAAGGTCTCGGCGAGACGCCTTCAAAATAAAATCACTAAATATCGGTCTCCTTAATATATAGCAAATAAAATAAAAGCCTGGCTTTAAATAACGTTAATGAGAAAACAAACACATTGATAGAAATACTCATATTTAAGGTAATTTCCATTTTTATTTATTTATTTTTTTAAATTACGTATTATTATTATTATTATTATTATTATTATTATTATTATTACTACTATTATTATTAGAGAAAATCCCAGTTTTTAATGCTGATCATGTCATTTTATTTAGTTTCAGCTACACCTTTAGATTGGGCCGTGAAAATATTGTCAGACATTAAACCGGTCCGCGGTACAGAAAAGGTTGGGGACCACTGATTTATGTAACATGTGTTCCTAAAAGCTTTTAAACATTTGACATTGAATTGATATAAGCATTTTTATCCCTCACTAGCTTCTGTTAAATATTGGTTTGATACACCAGTTAAGTACCATGTTTTAGCTCCACTATGTGTCTCTCTCTCTGCTTCCACGCCGTCGAACACAGCGTGGTCCCGGCCCCCGTACGACACTTGCGATGACCTTTACGAGCAGCACGCCTGCCTGATCTTGTACTGTCCTGGGGTTTTCCCTGGTCTGCACAAGTGCAGCCGTGGCTAACGTCATTTCTTGGGTGGATATGAACATCAGCGTATCCAGCGATGGAAGTATGAGCAAAAGAGAAAAGCAGGAAGGAAGAGGGACTACACCCCCTCTTATTTAGTTATTTTCCTGCTCATTCTTTTATGTAACTCCTACTTATTTCATTAGTTTTCAGAACTTTGACCAACTTTCAAGCAAAACAATGCTCTTATTCCTGTTCTTCATTTACTCTAACTGGGATTTCTTAAATGTTTTTTTTTGTTTTTTTTTGGCTCTGTGTGTTACTATTTGGTAAGAGCTAATTTTCTTGAAGTATAAACAATCATGTTCTGCAGTTCATACCCGGAAATCCCTCAAGAGCTCAAAGGACAAGCAGCACAAACATCTAGGAAGAGGTGAAACGCAAGATCTGAGAGGAGTTATAGTGGCTTAAAATATCATTAATAGAAGCACAACTCAAGGTGATAAAAAGGCTGCTTCTCATAATTCTTGACCTTATCGATCAGTCTCTCCCACCCTTTAACAAATACTTTGGAAAGCAACAGCAGGGCTGTTAAAGCAAAGCACAAGTCATCAAATACCACAGAAGAGGAGCTGTTATGCAAGCCAGCAACAGGCTGAAAATAAAGGGAACATTTTTGATTTGGATTTTTTTTCAGGTGCTTGAAATAGGACGGTATTGAGAAGAGTTGCAGAACTAAGTCCAGCAAGGTTTATGGTAGAAAATCTATAGGAAGAGCTGTTTTGAGGCAGCCCTGTTCCGGCCTTAATTGTCTCAAAGTTGCGATTACCATTTTAATACAAGAAGTAAAAGTGTTTTCCTCTCTGTAAATCAGATTTACCGTGTGAAATCTGCCTCCGACCACATCTTTCACACGTGCTTTGTGTGTTGAGTAAAGAGCGAGCGACACACAAGCGGCCTTTCTTCACTTTAGCTCACTGACAAGTGATCACTGTCACCATCGTCATGGTAATCCATTCAAAGTGCGTTAATACTCCACCAGTGGCAGGAGTTTTAGCCCCTCAACGCAGCCAATGAGAGGGGAGGCTTTCCTGCAAAGTGACTGGTTAATCCTGCCGAGCTTTATCAATGCAAATTACCTTACCTATGTATAATCCTGTGAGGGAGAGACTCTGTTGAAGTGTTACTCTTTTACTCCTTTAGATTCTGTCAATGTTAAAGTGCTGAAATTGCTTTCTGTTGAACTGAATGACAGTTTAATTGACCTGACTGTAACGGTACAATCAACACACTTCTGAACTTTTTGCTCAATTAATCCTTTGTGTTGTGTTCATTCCCACTCTGTAGGGGTCTGTTTGACATCCAGGTGTCAGGAAAATGTGTGGGTCAGTACAACAATAAGGGCAGCTTCGGAGAGCTGGCGCTCATGTACAACACACCACGTGCCGCCACCATCATCGCCACTGAGGACGGGGCACTATGGGGCCTGGTAAGAAAACCGGCTAAACCAGAACAGCTAACGCATTTAAAGAATGTCACTTGATTTAAAAGTGAATATTATCCAACAGGCTTTGTAAAGTTTCACCCTCATGAAGCATAAAATGTGTTTTATAAGCTCTGTTCCCCTCAGTCTATTCCCTCATTTACTAAGAATGTAATGTTGGGATGAGGGAGAGGGAGTTGAGAAGCTCAGCATATTAAGAATGAAGTCCTGGAGTGTATGAATGAAGCCGCGCTCGGATTCAGTGATCTGTGCTGCTGCAGCGCCAACCTGTGGTCAAACTGAGAAACGACACCCAACCCTCCCGAGTGCCTGCCTCTGGGAGATTGACTTGTCTTTTTGTCTTTTTCTTTCTTCACAAGGACCGTGCTACATTTCGACGGCTCATTTTAAAGAACAATGCCAAGAAGAGAAAGATGTACGAGTGTTTCATTGAGTCCGTGCCCTTACTCAAAACACTGGAGGTGAGTTCAGGCTGCAAGGCTTTTGATGGAATTACAAACGCATTCCCTGTGCTGCCGAGGCGCGGGGGATGACGTTACAACTCTCTGGACCGAAACATTGCAGTTGAGAGTTCTGTGATCAGATTGAAATGATTGATTTGTCTGTTGGGACTGAAGTAAAAGGGTTTGCTTATGTCTCTGTAGGCAAACGAGAGGATGAAGATCGTGGATGTATTAGGAATGAAACAGTTCTCAGATGGCGAGCGCATCATCGTACAGGTGGGACGTTGCAGTATTTCAGCTTTTCATGTGCAAATGTTACGCATAATTAGATTTTCAATGTATTTATGTTTTTTTTTCCTCCTCAGGGAGACAAGGCTGACTGCTTCTACATCGTAGAGTCTGGGGAGGTCAAGATCATGATGAAGAGTAAAGTAAGAGCCTCATCTTCACCTATTTTGTTTTAGTTTTTATTACTTCAGATTACGGCTGAAACGATTCCTCGAATAATTCGAGAAATTCGATTACAAAAAATGATCGAGGAATTTCCTCTGCCTCGAGGAATCGTTTAATTTTGCAGCTCAAAGCAGGGTATTTCGCCCGGACTACATTTAATGCAGCACAACGCGCCGATGGTACAACGCGCTGGTACAGCACGTAAAGGAAGAAGAAAGAGGCGGCGGATTTGTTTGGTTTTTCTAACATGCCATGCTCAGGCTTAGATATATATAAAGTGCTCAGGCAGTCTGCAATGGCCCAGACGGGAGACACATGTAGCTCAGTGCTTAAGTTTTATTTTCAATCCACGCTATATTCTTCTGGTCCGTTCTCCTATATGTTCCCCCTCTAACCCGGTACATACATAGATTCCTCTAAACATCTGTTCCCGCTACAGTTTTAACTAAAAGAAAAGGCAGAAAATGTCAGAAAAATAAAAACAGAATAAAGCTAACTGGGTAGTTTTAAAATTTAGCTCTGTAGTCATTCATGGATAAAACAAGCAGCACTGGAGCCTAATGTGCTCCAATACAGCAGGGCTCATAATTTTATTTTGAACACTGCCAAAACTCAAAATCTTATACTTTAACTTAAAACTTAACTAGCACTTAAAATGTGCTTGACACAAATGAAAGTTCAATTGAAACACGTGGGAAAAACACCTAACCTTTTAAGTGATGTGTGTTATCAGGTGTAATGGCATTTTTAGGTTAGAAATAAGAAAACTTCTTGGTAAGATCCTTAGTTTTTTGAGTGAAGGCAGTGAATTTGGTCAACTGGTGTAAGGTCAGGGTTTTTAAATGCACAGCCATGAACCTACTGTATTATATAATTTAGTCTTAGTAATGTCAATTAACATCTAACATCTTATGTATATTTATAATTACTCTTTAACTAAACAAAAATATGTTTTTACTCGATTAATCGATGGAATTTTCAGTAGAATACTCGATAACTAAAATATTCGATAGCTGCAGCCTTACTTCAGATTTTAATTTGCAACACTTTAAGATCTTTTTAGATAAAACAAAGACATGTTCAGTGTCTGTTCAGTCGTCTACCAGCTAGTTTCGGTTGAGCACATCTTGACAACGACATCCCACACATGCCTTGACGATCCACCAGGCCTCACGTTTGCCTAGCAACAGTGGGAATCACAACCGTCTGCTCCGCTGCCGAGCGCCCCTCGCTGGGAGGGGGGGCAGAAGGTACTCGGGGGCTCCTAACCTTTATTCCTGTCCTCCGCTCTCTTCCCTCGCTCCAGACGAAGGCAGACCATGCAGACAATGCGGAGGTGGAGTTAACGCGCTGCAACAGGGGTCAGTACTTCGGGGAGCTGGCCTTGGTCACTAACAAGCCCCGGGCCGCCTCAGCCTACGCAGTAGGAGACGTAAAGTGTTTGGGTAAGACGGAACTACACTCGGAGACACTCGTTAAACGTGTATTTGCATCTCTGTTTATCCTGCCCTCGAGAACACTGATAGAGTCGTGTTTGTGAGCAGCAGCTTCAAGTCAACGTTACAATTCCACCAGTTTAAAGGGAAGTGATAACCAAGAGCTCTAACAAGCAGCAAATAAGCAAACCACTTCACATCAGTGAAGTGGTTTGCTTATTTGCTGCTTGTATGTTTATTTGCTGAAAACATTGTAGTTTTTGCTGACTGAAGGATGTTCTGTAATTATATTGTTTTTTAAAAAGTGGACGCATTAATTTAAGCTCCACAATGAACGAGCAGCTCATCACTTTTGAAAATGTAAAGGATTTTTATCTCTTTTCTACGGAACAGTATTATGGCCACGCAGGAGAAAAATTTAAATAATATTTTAGAGGAGGAAATTTTTTTTTTCATTATGCACTTCGAGAAAAAAGTCGAAATGTCGAGAAAAAAGTTGAAATGTTGGGATTACTGTTGAAGTACAATTTCGAGAAAAAAGTCGAAATGTTGAGAAAAAAGTCCAAATTTCGTGAATAAAGTGGAAATGTTGAGAAAAAAGGTGACATTTTGACTTTATTCTTGAAATTGTATTTCAACGTTAATCTCGACATTTCGACTTTTTTCTCGACATTTCGACTTTTTTCTCGAAGTGCACAATAAAAAAAAATCTTCCCGTCAAATATTTTTTCTCCTGCATGGCCCTAATACTCTTCTGTGCTTTTCTTGTGAAGCCTGTTTGCACTTTTAATTTTTCCATGGAAAAGCATGAGCCAAGCATGCAGCTTTTATTTGTTTTAAGAGAACAAGTTGTTTTGTGCTGGTAAATACCATGTCGCGCCATGTGTTGGCCTCTGTCGGTCCTCCTCTTCTTCACCTTGCAGAATCCTGCGCTCACTATCTGTACTGAGAGCATACCTGTCACATTGTCAGCAGGCTTTATTTGCAGACAATCCCACTGCCTGTCTGCAGCAACAACCTGGCTTTTCCAGCAGAGGAAACGTTATTCACACTCTGCGTCGTGTCCTCACCGGTTATCCTGCTGCTGCAGAAGATAAGCAGCACTTCGTGGCTGAAATCTGCCGTGCTTATTAATGTTTCATAGAAAAACACATCACTGCTTGTGAAATAGGAAATCTTGAACGTTTATCCTGACGGATGAGCATGTCTGAATATGAGATCCTTTGTCATTCGTGCCCGTCATTATTACTCCGCTGCTCTTTCCTCCTCTACTCTCTGTGGAAGAGCCGTGTATCTTGACATGTTGCCGTGTTTAACAGATGAATCCTCTGGGTTGCTATGAAATCTTTCACCATGCTAAGAATGATGATGTCGCTCCCGTATAACAACATCATTAAGAAGGACAATGTTGCTACACGCGTTGCGTCGTGACAGCTCTCAGCTTCTCCATTTCACGAGAGGCTGGAAGTAATGCTAACCATTAAGCCAACAGGAGACTTTCTTCTCCCACACAGACTGAGCTGCAAACCTAATAAAGCGTTTCTGCTGGGAACGGCCACATCCACCGTTTTATCTGTGTTAAGTGTTGCCGTATTGACCTGAGCGTAGGATAATCCTCCCTTTTTCAAGACACATCTTTCAGAAAAGAAATTGTGTGGACACCAAGTCTTGTCTTGGTCACGACATTCATTTAGAACCAGGTATAATAAAAATACAGCAGCTTCTTTGTAGTCTGGGGACAAGTGCAGGGCCACTTCGGTCTACACACAGTAAAATTTTCGTAATTTAAATTTTAATCACTCACATTTTAATCGCTTGAGGTGTTTGAATAAGGTGTGACTTGTGAACGGATTTACAAGTTACAAAAGAGGAGAGATTTCCTAAGAGGATGTTGGACAAATATTTGGCCTCTTAATTAGACAAATCCTCGATCCACCACTGGCGAGACTTGTTCTGCACCTCCAACGCTGTAGCGCTGTAGCGCTGTAGCGCTCATCTGCACCAGCTGATGCTGAGTCTAACCTCGGGTCTGGGTTCTGTTTTGGTGCCCTGTCCTTTTCATAGTTAGAACCCCTCTGTCAATGACACACACACAAATCCCACATTTTTCTACGACGGAGTATTAGGGCCAAACTAAGACCAAAAAAGAAATTGAAATTACGAGAATAAAGTCATAATATAATGAGAATAAAGGCGTAAAATTACATGAATAAAGTCATAATGTTGCGAAAATAAAGTCGCGATAGAATAAAGTCGTAACATTACGAGAATAAAGTCAGAATTTATGAGAACTCTTAACAGGAAGAGCATCTTCTCCCTGTGTTAAAATGAGGAATATCTCGTGAAGTTATATTTATATATTATATTATATATTACGACTTTATTCTCGTAATATTACGACTTTATTTTCGTAATTTCCATTTTTTTTTGTCTTAGTTCGGCCCTAATACTCCGTCGTACTTTTCAGCTTAAAGGCACTCTATGTAATAATTCCACTCCACACCAAATGCAGGAAATATTTAATACGGAGCTTCATGAGTCAGCTCCTGATGTAAAGATGCAACAAAATGTACTTCAGAATGGTTTGTTTTTTTGATAGTTGTTTTTGTTTAATGGGAGGCAGTCTGTCTGGCCTCATCACTTCTGACTGAAACTATCTTGGATCCAGACTGATGTCACACATTACGCACTCTCACAGCAGCTCAGTCATCTGACTGCTCTTCAACACTTCTTACAACAAAACACACACAAGAAATGAGGCGGAACCACATTAAACACAAAACAAAGCTGAGTTGTTTATTAGAAATTGAACAAAGGGAAGGAACAACTGTGCCACTGTATGTATGATGATTGGTTGTTGTTTACAGTGTCTTTTCTCCACGAGATCCTCTCACTCACCACAGCTCATTTCTTGCTCTGTCACTGACTGTAGCTCAGTTGGGACTCTCCCAACAAGACTCATGACCTTTAAGTGGACTTAATGTCCTTCCACTCATGGGACCTTGACGTTTTCACTTTATTCTTTGAGAGAAATCAATGACACGAACGAGAAGGTTAGATCAGTTGTAGAAGATACGGGAAACACAACCAGTGACTGTTTAGGATTTGTAATTATTGTTTTGTGATTTGAAATTTTGGTTATCTATACTCCACTGGAGTAATTATTTTTCAGACGACTTTTTACTTTTATTCCTTACATTTTCACGCAATTATCTGTACTTTTTACTCCTTACATTTTAAAAACAGCCTCGTTAGCCTATTTCATTTCGGCCTTTAAAAAAAAACTATCCAGTTAAATTGCTCCATCCGGATAGAGTGAATTTGGTTGTGGTTGTTTCAGATGTTCTTGTCCAGTTTTGTTCTTACATCCGTTCCCTCAGATTCCTGCAACTAAACTTGGATGTACATTCCAATAAAGGTTAGGATAAATGATAACATGCCTCTGAAGTTTGACTTTTTGCACCATTACAATACTTATAGGCAACTAGTCATCATATCTCCTGCTCTCTGAAACACATGTTAATGCTCAATAGTACACATATATGGTTCTTTAATATATTTGCATTATACTAAGATGCATTCATTTTCAATGGCTTTTGTCCTTAATGGCTTTTTTCCCCCTTCCATTACTTTTACTTTTATACTTTAAGTAGTTTTGAAACCAGTACTTTTATACTTTTACTTGAGTAAAAAACTTGAGTTGATACTTCAACTTCTACAGAAGTATTTTTAAACTCTAGTATCTATACTTCTACCTGAGTAATGAATGTGAATACTTTTGCCACCTCTGAGTATAATGACTCCTGTTTCACTTGCGTCTCTGCAGTAATAGACATCCAGGCGTTCGAGCGCCTCCTGGGTTCCTGTAAGGAGATCATGAAGAGGAACATCGCCCACTATGAGGAGCAGCTGGTGGCTCTGTTCGGCTCCAGCATGGACCTGAGAGACTGAGCCTCCCACACCGCCCTCCGTGCCTTCTTTTACATCCATCCACACACACACGCACACACACACACACACACACACACACAGCCAGACATATGTCCTCGCTCACATCATGCAGTGGCTAAATGGACTCATAAGCTTTACACAGATGGTGCAAACGCATGGGAAAGTGTGTTTGCCTCACCTGCAGGTACATCAATACTTAAGAGTGCAAACATATTCACCCTCTCACACACAGACACCTGTGGTAGGCACTGACAGACGCACACACTCCACTCGGTCTGCTCACCCTCAAGCACATGCAAGCTCCACAAACTTCATCAGCAGACATGATTAAACGCACTCATACATATGCACAGCCAGCTGAAGGCCAGGCCCCCTGTTGCTTGAGCCAGCTTCAACCTCTCAGTATGAATGTCTCTGCTGCAGTGACCTTAATACAGGTGAAAGCAGCGTAAGGACGCTTATGAGTAACACACACATATATACACACGTACACACTCCCAACACACACTGAAAAACACACCCTCGTGCGTCATGTGTGCAGGCTTTACATTCACATGAGCTCTTGAACAACTTGGTTGTTCCAAGCCTCAGCCAAGGACACATCAACATACAGAAACACACACAGGGTTACAGGAACAGACACTCCGAAACACAAACACACGAGCAAAAACACACATGTGGAGAAGAAAATCGTGAGAAAAAAACTCTCAGAAAAATAAAAAAGGCAAAAAAAAAAAAAAGTTTAAATGAGACATAAGTTTTAGAAACATTTTATGAAGATAAAAACAGAAGCTTTGATAAAATATTATTTAAATAAATAAAAAAAAGTGTTTCCTCTTTGGGAGGCTGGGGTGCAGAACTTTGAGCGCACTCCGTTTTCTTCCTCTACTGTCGTTGATTGAGTTGACTTAGTGCTGGTGAGTATTGCAGTACCACAGAGGAAGACGTAAAAACAATAACCCTATATTTTCTGGGCCGTTGTTATTCTGTCATTGATGCAACACTTCATTGTATTGAATTAATTATTAAGGTATTGTTATTATATATTCTTTTTTTTTGCTTTTTTTTTTTTGCTTTCACCAGTTCTTGATAATTCACCCTCCATCTCTGACAAAATGTATAAACAGAAAAAAAAACATAAATAAAAACATTAGTGCTTAATTCACCTTGATTATCCTTGAATGAGTTGTCCTGGATTAAAAACGATATTAAAAAAAAATAAAGTGAACATTTTGGTAAAAGTCTTGTCTGTGTTGTATTTATCCTTCTTTTTTTCCCCCTTTTGATACAAAGCATTAGTCTGGTTCAGGTCTGCAAAGCTCCAGGTTTGACTCTGACCGACAGATGCACAGCAAAACCTCTGGGCGCCGGTGGATGGGCATATAACCGATCAGGGGATGAGCATGTAACGTAGACGGTGTGAAAACAAGACTAATATCAACTAAAGACATTGTCAGGGCGTGTTCATTTAGGCAAAATACCTTTTAATAATATACATTATTTTCAGAGGACAAATAACTTCTCATTAAAGGGGATTAATTTGTTTCAAAGCAAATTTGTTGGTGTACAAGGGCCAGTTCTAATTGGGTGAGCCTCCCAGAAGTAGATGAAAAACAATCAGTGCACAAATGCTTTATCATTCATCCGACTCCTTTTCTTCGTCAATTTTCCACGGTTTGAACTTGGACAGTTGTGCTCTAATCACAGCACTGACTTCTGTAAGTCTTAAAGGTGATCATTTTTGGCCCTAAAAATGAAAGGGAAAAGATCAGCGCTCACCTCGGCTCCATGTCATTGACGGCTACAAATCAAGCCAGAAATCTTGGTGTAATTATTGACTCAGACCTGAACTTCAACAGCCATCTAAAGTTTATCACTAAATCTGCCTATTACCACCTAAAAAACATTGCTAGAATTAAGGGGATTCTGTCTAAACAAGATATGGAAAAATGTATTCATGCATTCATTTTCAGTAGGTTGGATTATTGCAATGGCATCTTTACAGGCCTCGTCAGGTGTAAACAACTTAAAGCAGGTAAAATTGGGAAAAAAAAATGACAAACCATGGTTAAAATGAAACAAAAGAAGAAAAATAGTCATGAACGCTAATTTCATATGTGTGTGAGAGCCAAAAACCTGTCAGGCAGTTCAAACTTGGTATCAAGCTGTTGGACAAGAAAAACTCCCACCCCCCCGCTGTTCTGGGGGTCACCATAAAGGGCACAACATGAATCTTTACAAGGCCATCATTGAAGAACCCTATCTAAAG
This sequence comes from Cololabis saira, assembly GCF_033807715.1. Taxonomy (NCBI): domain Eukaryota; kingdom Metazoa; phylum Chordata; class Actinopteri; order Beloniformes; family Belonidae; genus Cololabis; species Cololabis saira. The sequence continues at coordinate 36,054,172 of NC_084598.1, forward strand.
TTACTACGTCAATAATCTGAGCTATAACAAAATATGAGTAACAGTGGGCATAGTTATAGTATCAAACTGTAAGCCAGTGCTTCTCAAATAATGGGGCGAGGCTCCGTCAAGGGGGGCGCGTTTTATGGAGGTAGATTTGTTTCTTAATCATTCAATCAAAAAAAAAGATTGCTTCAATCAAAAAATATTTTCAATTTAAAAAAAAAAAAATCACTTCAATCCAAAAAATGTATTTGGATTGAAGTGTTTGAATGCAAAAAAAATATTTGAGACTCAAAAAACTGCATTTAAACACTGTTTTTCTTTGATTGGAAATGTTTTCTTTGATAGAAGTGAAGTTGTTTTTGTTTGAAGCAACTTTTTTGATTGAAGTAGTGTTTTTTTGTGTTTGGGCCATATTATGGGTATGACATTTGTGTCTATCATTTAATCAAAAAAGTTGCTTCAAAAAGAAAAAAATATTTTCAATTAAAAAAAATCACTTCAACAAAAATAACTTTTTCAATCAAAGAAAAAAAGTGTTTGAATGGAAAAGAATATTTGAGACCCAAACAATTGCATTTGAACACTTTTGGGATCAAAAATATTTTTTTCGATTTGAAGTGATTTTTTTTTTTGATTGAATTAAAAAAAGTTTTGAAGTGTCTACACCAACGTCTACAGCCCCCCCGAATTTAGTCCTGGTTTGTGCAAAAAAATCGTTTGTGCTGCTTTAGTTTTGAAGATATAACATGTTAATTATGACACAATGACGTCACGCAGCTCCCCGACTTTGTTGATGTCCAGGTGAAGTGGTGGAGTGAGCGTTGTTTTCGTGTGGACAAAGTGTGACGTTCCTGCTTCTGGTATTTTTTCCAGTTTTGAGACTCTGTGCGCAAGTTTTCTAAGTTCACCCGTTTTAGTTGAGAGTAATGTGTGTAATTTTAGCTGATATTGCTACTGTTTCAACATATAATGGCGTGGCCCAGTAGCTCCAAAGCAGGGATGGTGACCTTTTATTTGTCAAATGGATGGACACCAGAGAGGTTTCCATCTGCACTTATGTACATTAGAGGATGGGCAGGATCATAGGGTTCCTGTCCCCACACCAACAGCTGTGGGAGACTACAATAAGTACCTGGGAGGAGTGGACACATCAGACTAGATGCTGGGAACCAAATCCACCCACAGGAGAACCAAAAGGTGGCACATTACAGTGTTCCAGCATTTTCTGGACTTAGCTGTTACCAACAGGTGTGCAATGTGGGGCTCTGTCTGCAGCTGGAGAGGAACTGCTGCAAAGACTACCACACCAAATAAAAAACACCTGGAAAAACAGGCAAAAAACAATTGAGAACAAAGTCCAGGACTGACACACTTTTTTGTAAATATTTAAAATAGTTCAAAGTTCAAATTGTTCATGTGAAATTGTTTGTTCATGTCATTTCAGAGTTCTTATCCTGTTATAAACTTAAAAAAATCCAATCCGTTTTTATCTTTTTATTCCTTTAAACAGTTATTACACTGTCAGAACACACAGTAATATTGAATAACTGCCAGATATTGTTATAAGTTATCTTGGGAAAAGAATGGGCAGGAGCACTCATTCTTTACACATTTGACAATTCTACAGCCATAAAATCAAAATAAATCCAGGCGGCCTGAATGTAATTACAGATATAGGTTCAATCACATGGCTACAGCAGATCCTTCGCTGTCATGCTGCTCATCCAACTGAAACAGTAGCCGCAGATGTGATTTAACTCTCCACGACAGGCTTATAGAAGATATTCAACATCTTGCTGCAAATGCTGAATAATCTAAGCTTCTTTACAAAGTAAAGTCCTCTCTATCCTTTTTTATAAACATCATTAGGGCCCGAGCACTTACAGTGCAAAGGCCCTATTGTATTATTTTCTTTCTTTCTTTCTTTCTTTCTTTCTTTCTTTCTTTCTTTCTTTCTTTCTTTCTTTCTTTCTTTCTTTCTTTCTTTCTTTCTTTCTTTCTTTCTTTCTTTCTTTCTTTCTTTCTTTCTTTCTTTCTTTCTTTCTTTCTTTCGACGAAAGGAGGGCCTTTTTGCCCCCCTGAACGTGCCCCAAAAGTCACCAAATTTTGCACCCAAACCAGGCCTGGTGAAAAATTTGATATGTAATGGTTTGCATTAATGGGCGTGGCAAAATGGCTCAACAGCGCCCCCTAGAAAACTTTGTGCCTCAAGCCCCACAATACGGTTTGACGTACATGCACGAAAATCGGTACACACCTGTATCATGTCGCAACTTAAAGAAAAGTCTCTTGGCGCCATGGCTGAAACCGAACAGGAAGTCAGCCATTTTGAATTAATCGTGTCATTTTGACGATATTTATGCCATTTCTTCAGCCGCTTCAGAGCCCGAACCGTAACGTGCACCCAGGTGCGTTATACATCAAAATGTGCGTCTCCATCCTGCAACGATGCACATTACTTTTCTCTTTCAAAAGCGTTACCGTGGCGACGCTAGACGCCAAAAAACGCGCCCACCCTTCATCTGATTGGTTCAGACAGAAAAAACTTTGAGCCTCAAGCCCCACAATACGGTTTGACGTACATGAACGAAAATCGGTACACACCAGTAAATAGGTAATAGACAAATGACAGCTTTTATTAACATATACAAATTTTTAAAAGTGAAAGGTGCAGCAGTATGAGGTAGACATGATTATTGGAAGGTGCATTGTCACAGCATATGATTGTGGTTATTATTATTATTGTTATGATTATTATTATTGCACGTGATTGTTTACTCTGAGATTCTATGAGTGTTGAGAGTTCATCAGAGCAACAGCTTGGGGGAACAAACTGTCTCTCTGTCTGGAGGTTTTAGTTGATATTTGTGTGTGTCAGAAATACATCTGTGTATCTTGTCCTACCACGTGTGAATCTTGCCCTGTGCATTTGAGAATTGGCCTGTGCATTTGTGACTATTGAGACTGTTCTAGCTCCATAACCTGAATGTTGATCCCGCAGTGAGCTGTTCTGCAGCAACCCAACACAGAAGGTCTTCAGCTTCCCGGACGTGTCAGCAAAAGTAATGAGCCTCATCGTGGAGAACGCCTACACCAGCTCCGTCAAAGTGACGGAGGACAACGTGCTGGATCTGTTGGCAGGAGCGCAGCGCTTCGATGTCAGAAGCATCATTCAGGCCTGCTGTCACTTCCTGCAGAAAAACCTCGGCTCCGACAGCTGCATCGTCACCTGGAGGCTGGCAGACCACTCCCAGTATCCCGAGCTGAGGGAGAAAGCCTGCCTTTACATCCTGCTTCACTTCGAGGAGATTGCAAAGTTCTCCCAGGAGTTCGTGCAGCTGTCTGTGGAGGAGCTGACGTATCTCATAGAGAAAGACGAGCTGAACGTGAGGCAGGAAAGTGCTATTTTTGAGGCTCATCCTCCGCTGGATCGGCTTTGCCCCGGAGGAACGCAGGAGCCACCTGACCACATTGCTGCCCAGCGGAAGTCAAGGCAGGACATTAAATGAACTATTAATGATTGATATGCAGTTCAGAAGTTCTGCAACCACAGTTTTATGAGTTGAAGTGGCAGATAAAGTATCTACCACCACCAACAGACCAGTTAATGATGAAATACAAGTTAGAGTTTTGGCCTTGTAAGGGCTAATGTACAAGAGTCTAGTGTTAATTGTGATCACTTATGTAGTCTCTATCTGCAAATGTTCTTGTTTCTGTCCAGGTCCGCCTGCTCTTAATGCCAATTGAGTACTTGGAACAACCTGGAATGTGTGAATATGGTGAACAGCACCAATGGAGATCCTGCGTGACTCCAGCATGGAGAGACCCCCCACACGCACACGCCTGCCTGCTGAGCTGCTGTTTACTATCAGTGGTGTCGAGGACTGTCTTCCAAATGATATGAATCAAAGAATGATCAAACTTTTCCAGAGTTCTGCGGTTGCGTTCACCTCCAGGGATCCATTTATTTTATTGGCGGCCGTGACAACCATGTTCCATTAAGCAGCGTGCAAAAGTTTACCCTCGCCACTCAAAGTTGGCAAGAGGTTGGGTCGATGCATGTGCCTCGATGCTTCGTCAGTGTGGCCGTCCTGAACTGTTTGATGTGTCTGAAACATTAATTTGGAATATTGTAAATCAGGGGTCACCGACCCTGGTCCTCGAGAGCAGCTATCCAGCATGTTGCTACGCTGCTTCCAGCACACTGTGATACAAGGAGCTGTGTCATCAACAGTGTTGGGAATAACGGCGTTAAAAATAGCGCGGTTACCAACGCCGTTATTGTTTCACAGTGACGGGTAATCTAACTAATTACTATTTCAGACGTTACAACTATGTTACCGTTACTGACAGTGAAATGTGGCACGTTACTACACACTGACATGATAACTAATTGCTGTTATCCGACTGGTCTGGTCTGGGGTGAGTCAGGTTTGAAATAGTAATTAATTAGATTACCCGTTACTTTTCAAGTACCCGTTACTTAACATTTAAAACCTGACTCACCTGATCTGACTCACTGAGAATGAGTCAGGTCGGATAACATCAATTACATATCATGTCAGTGTTGAAAGATCCTCGTGTTCGTTTGTCTGGTGCACCATAAGAAAACCAGTGAACAGAATCAAATGTTAATACAAGCTTTTATTATGTCATGCACAATGTTTTCCAGCTTGAGGTACACATCTCTCAAACCACACAAACTTAAACTAACTAAAATATGGTTTGACATGGTCAGCCAAAAAATGTTTATAGTTTAGTTAAGGATTCACTTTTGTAATATATGTAAATGTCTGTAAGATCGTGTTAGTATGAAGATTGATGTGTCAGGTTGTTCTCCTGTTCCTTCTATCTTAAATAGAAGCAAAATAACAAGAACAGAAACTTTTTGCACGCTTTATTTGTATTTGTTTTAACTTGTTGTTTAACTTGTCTCTCTTTTATATTTTTAGCCAGGGGACTGCCAATGGAAACTAGTTCTGTAGCTAAAATTGGGTGCATTTGCATTTTTAATTCTAAATGTATATGAATGTACACTGTCCCTTCCCAAATAAACTGAACTGAATTAATGTTACTTTTAAATTTCAGATGCACTTTAAATCTTTTCTGTTACAGTTAATAAAGCTTGTCGTAAGTTGGTCCATATTTCTTTCTTTTTTTATTCTCTTATATGTTAATAAGGATACAGTGTTATGCAGAGGTGTACTTATAACAATTTTATAGACAAATTATACTATTTAGTCGCGCGGGGGGCGTGAGATGTTTTCGTCTTCCTAGGGGGGGCGTGAGATGTTTTCTTCTTCCTAGGGGGGGCATGACAGAAAATAATTGAGAAGCACTGCCGTAAGCAGAAGTAACTTCACTTTAAAGCACCACAGAAGTCAAATTATCATGTGGTGTCCTTTTTTTTTCTCCTTGTACACCTCAGCAGGCTCATGCAGCGGTTAAGCATCCGGAGGCATGGAATCAAACAGCAGCCACAGCAAGTAAGAATTCCAGCAGAGACAGCAACAGACTCCCTTTGAAAAAGAGGTTTTATATCTCAACGGGACATTTTTCTGTTTAAATAAAAGTTTAAAAAAAAAAATAAAAAAAAAAAATCATAGCTGAAACAAAGAAGGTTCCCAAAAGGGTTTGAGAGCCCGTCTCCAGACGGATCCTCCACAGTCCTTGGCAATTTGGTTTGACAGCGTCTTCAAGCCTTCCATCCTTGACAGACGGGAGCTGTGGTGTTTGGGATGAAAGTGCAACAAAGAGACACACAAACATAAAACAGATCACCTTTTTCCACCAGAGTCAGGTCCAGTGCCTTTTTATGTTGTACTGACATTAAAGAGGAGGTCGATGGCTGTTCAGACAAGTTTTCCACAGCATTCCAAGTGAGTTTAGACAATCTTTGAATGTTAAAATTTGTATAGTTAATGCAATCTACTGTACATTCTTGCTTAGTTATCCACAATGAGATAAAAAAAAACTGGATTGGCGAGTTTATACTCATCAAGGTCTCATCTAGGTCCACCTACTGCATATACCCCTCCCAACAGGAGTGTCAAAGGTCCACTTCCACTTTTCATTAGGATACCCTCTTATTTGGAATTTACTACTTATAGTACCGTAGATAAATCAATCTCAACAACTGGGAGTTAATTTGGGGCTAATGGTATTTGGCTGTGAATAACTCTTTGTTATCGCAGCGTTTAGTTGTATGCTTATATTAATGTCCATCCATCCATCCATCTTCTTCCGCTTATCCGTTCCCGGGTCGGGTATTATTGTAATTACTAATTGTAGATTATAGTTATATGAATCACTTATTTACTTATGTTTATATATTGCTATATATTATATCTTTATTTTTATTTTCATTAATTAATTACCTCTGGTACCAGCTTGTTTTCTTTTTAGTTGTGATGTTGCATTCACTCAATGGGATCCACAGTCTTTATTTTACTTGCGCAAACATGCAATGTCCTAAACCTTCCACGAGAGGGAGGCTCTTAATAAAGTTTTTAAAAATTTGCTTCACTGGCCACCAGAGCCCAAATAAACTGTAACGTTTTATTTATCCACCAGATGGGGCCAAAGCTAAACATTTAGATGTACTCATTTTATGTCTCCACTAGAGGGAGGCAAAGTACATTTAAACGCAGTGATTTTATATTTCGACTTAAATTAAAGGAAAAGAATGATAATAAATGATAATATTCCAACAATAACCAGCTTGTTGGGTGAAGTCAACTACTGCTAATATGGTATTATTCAAAGCCATGGACATTGTGCCTCAAACTGATTTTTCAGAAGGCCTGTGGGTGACATCACAGAGGGATATCCAGTTTTTTTTTTTTTTTTTCTATGGTTGAAACTCATTTATGGACATATATTATGAACAGTTAAATTGTGCATCCCTGCAGGAGTACACCTTGTTGGACATGTACTGAACATGCACCTAAATTCCAGACAAATGACTATGAATAATGCAAGACCCTTAATAGGAATAAAAGGGTAGCGATGATGGATGGATGGATCACTATGAATCAACAATCAACATTCACAAGTTCTATCCGAAACACAGTGTGTTACAGATGCATTAATGTGGGGCGTGGCAGTCTCTACAAAGCATCAACACTGAAAATGGCTTTGCCGGTGTGGGAGTTATACAATGTTTGAAAAGAACAATCACGCCCGCCAATAGGGGGGGACAAACGGGTCTGTTGTCCCGGGCCCAGGGTAGGGGGTGGGCCCAGAACTGGGCCCTCATTAACTTTTTTTTTTAATTTTTAATTTTTTTTTTTTATTGTTTCAAAATATGCCTATTTGTGGAAGAAATATGTAGTATTGGAGTTACATAAAAGCGTATTTGTTTTCTTCCTAATTGTCCTTGAAATAGTGGTCAAGAACCCCCCCCACCCCCAACACAAAAATGGCCGCTGATCAAAATTTGATGTTATCATTTAATTCAACCATTAGAATGGTCATAATGTCCGGTCAGCACAAGTCCAGTGCTCAGAAAAGAAGAGAAAAGAGAAGAAGAGAAGAAGAAAATAGAGGCCTCAGAGATTCTCTACACAAATATTTTAAAAAGGGTGGTGACGGTGAAGCTGTAATCAATAAAGTCAGCATAGAGCAAGGTAAGAAACAGCGCAGCCAACGTTTACCAACCTTGTAACTTAACCTAACTGGCTAGCTCTAATGTTAACGTCCATTAGCTTGTATAAAAACCTGAAGAGCAGAGGGAGAGGAGAGGAAGAGGGAGAGATCCGGGCGCAGGGGGGCCCATCTTAGATTATTTTGTCCGGGGCCCCGGCAAGACTGTCAGCTGGCCTGAGGACAACACATTTTCAGTTTGCAAGGTGTGTGGGAAAGGGATACCCAAGGAGGAACTTTACAAAATAATTTTAATACAACGAACATTATAAGACATTTGAAAGTTTCTCACATGAAGGAATATACCAAGTTTTGGCTGCCGCAATGGCAGAGAAAGAAAAGGAGTATGCAGCAACGCCACTAACTCAGCTTACTGTAACAGAAACATTTAAACGGCAGCAACCCTACAGCAATGAGAGCAAGAAAATAAATAATAAGATAATGGAAATTCATATGCCTTGACCACCAGCTGCTTTTTTGATGTAGAAATTAGATTTAAACGCCTAGTAAATATTTTACCGACAAATGCCTACGGGAGCTGTACCAGACAATTTAGTAACATCCAAAGCCTTGTGCAGGATGACAAGATTGTGTCAATCAGCTTCAAGAGTGACATTTGGAGTTCAAATGTGAGTACCCTTATCCTACGGGATAATGCGAGTAACATGGCGAAGGCTATGAGGCATGCTTGTTTACCAAGCCTACCGTGCACACACTCCAGCTCGTTGTCAATGAGGGCATTTTGGCTCAGCGTGCAGTCATTGATGTCATCACAACTGGGCGACGCATCGTTAGTCATTTTAAGCATTCTCTGCTTGCTTACTCCAGACTATACGACATCCAGAAAGAAAGCTACCCCCAGCACCTCAAACAGAGCAGGATGTCCCCATCCGGTGGAACAGCATGGTTACCATGCTTAAATGTTTACTGGAACAGAAACGTAGCCTATGCAATTATGCAGCCAACTTTGATCTGCCTGGCATTTTCACCGCCATCCAATGGAAATTGATTCAAAATCTGATTTCACTGCTTGACCCCTTTGACGAGATCACACACAAGATAAGCAAATCAACTGCATCAGCTGCAGATGTAATTCCATCCATCAAAGCCATGACTCGTCCTCTTGAGAAAACACAAGAGACTGACCATGGTGTAAAAACCGTTAAAGCCATGCTGTTGGAATCTGTCAAGAAGAGATTCAAGGATATTGAATCTGAGCCTCTATACACGATTTCAACACTCCTAGATCCAAGGTGAGAATGACTTTACATTCTTCTGTGTGTGATGTGTGTGACAAAATTATGACTATACACAATGAGATTTTTTCCCATTTATTTGAGACTGTAAATGACAACTTTTCATCTCGTATGGTAGGCTGAATATCTCCATGGATGATCTGTATGAAGAATGTGTAACTGCAAACAGACTTCTGGAGCGCCTCACTCAGGAAAAAAGAAAATCTGGCAGTCCAAAGGAACAGCAGAGAGGTGGATGGAGGTTCTTCAGGCAGCTGACCTTCCCAACATCCAAGCTGCTGTATCCTTTGTCTTCAGCATCTCATCTTCCACTGGGTTTGTGGAGGATTGCAAAGTACTTTTGTGCTTTACAAAGGACAAAAATTATTTCTAATGGCACTTTTCCACTAGTACCTACTCAGCCCGACTCGCCTCGGGACGGCTCATCACGCCTCAGCCCGGCTCCACCCGTTTTGTCCTTGTTTGTTTTTCCACAGCCAGGTGAGAAGTGGGCGGACGTACTCGATTGCGCAACCCCTTTGTTTGTGTCGGTGCTGATCAGAAATCAGCTGGAGCCGCGAGCGGCTGAGAAAAAAACAGCGCCTGTGGATCTGATCGTTCCTTATCACCCGTCTACATCCCTTTTTTAATTCTCTCGTCAGCCACCAGGTTTATGAACATCTGCACCTCAGAGTTGGATCACCAAACAGACGTTTGCGCTGTATAAATATATAATCTATATATAATAATAAAATCGCGGCGAGTCGCTCTCGCGCTGACTCCCGCTTCCTGATTCAAACGTCTGACAGCCCCCCGACCAATCGGTAGCGTGGAGGGTGGTGACGTCAGATATAGTGCCGGCTCAGCACGCTTAGAACCTCGGCAGAATAGTTACAGAAAAAGTATCTGCATGGCACGGCTCCACCCGCCTCGGCCCGTAGTGGAAAAGCGCAAGACGGGGGCATGGCGGGTAGAAGCGAGCTGAGTAGGTACTAGTGGAAAAGGGCCATTAGAGTACCACACGAAAAAGTGACATTCAGACATGGCCTTCTTAATGAGGATTTGAGAAGTTGTTTGTTGTTGTTCTGCCACTTTAAAGCAGTTTTTAACATTGTTTTGAAAAGTGCTATACAAATAAAGTTAGCTTTCATATAATATTCAGTTAATATTCTAATTAGTCTTCAGTATTAATTTACCACTCTGGGCCAATGTTGCAAATCTGCAACATTCCATATGAAAGTCTCTCAAAAAAAAGTTTTATTACTACCCCATATGATAATTTTCACCAAATATCAGATTTTTCCTGTTACTAAAACTTAATTTGAGCCCGAAATGGTTTGGTTTCTGTGGGAGGACAAACATGACACAAACATTCTTAACGTTTTCCAATGCTGTAAAAATGTTTAGAATAAATATTAAATTTCAACATAGCCTGCAACACACAATTCTATCAGCATGGTGGGGTGCCAGGTAGGTGACTGTTGTAAACAAACCGGCACCTGTGTGATGGGCCATGGATCCCAAAGGGAAAAAGAGAAAAATAACTGAGGAGAACAGAGGATTCAATGTTTCTCCAAATAATTTGCATTCATTGCTAATGCAGAATGATTGCCTGAATGTTTGCTCTGTTGGTCCATGGGCCAGACGAGATATCAGTACCACTCAAGGTGACAAAACTTGCTTATAATTTTAGAAAATATCTGTCTGTAGATGATATTTTGGTATGATAACCCTTCCTGAGTGGCAGCTGTATCATAGTTATCAGCTCATGAAGTTACCCACCCCCTTCAGAAAATTACATTTTAGATGCTGGTGCATATCCTGGTTTAGACTCATGTACAGGATATCTGTCAATGTTTCATAATATTGTCTTTGGTATCATTTTAAAGGGGACCTTTTAAGCATTCATTCAAGCTAGGATGTGAATCTTTCTGACCAACATAAAGGTCACTGCAGCTCTTTAAACTATAAACAACACACATTTTTTCACAATTTTCAACTAAATTATATACTATCTTTTATCCCTGTGTCATCTAGGAAAAACAGAGACACAAAATACAAAAACTGGAATACTCACCATAAGGATTCCGGAAATGTATAATATACCCATACTATATCATTGTTACAGGTCATTGTGAGCCTTAAACTAGAAGAGCATTATTAAGACCAAGGTCAGTATAACGTCACGAATGGTGATTTCTGTGTAGCAGAAATTTGGAAAACAGGGTTAGCCTCAGTTTAAGTTAGTTAACAAATCATGTACAACACAAGGTTCATAATCAATCTTGCTGGGGCCCATCCGAGCATCCAGAGAGGGAGACTAGGTGCTACACTTGGCAAGCATTCGAGCAATGATCCCATGGTGCTTTGCATATGACAGGATGAACTACGCACACTACCTCCCCTACTACTATGCCCAGTTGTCTCAGCTGTCCATCACACACCCAGATGTGTACACAGAATTCATGATAGGGCGCTTCTCTGTTCAACCTGGCTCCACCAATCCCTTTGGGCGGACCTCTATTGACCAAGCTATTGATGAAACTGTGAACAAAGACACCCAGACAGCTGGAGGGAGAAAGGGATTCAGCTTGAAGTCAGGAGCTGTGGCCAAATATTACCTAACCACTGATTACAGAAACATGTACCTCAGACAGCTGAGAAACCTGACAGGTCAAAGCACGTCCAAACTCTCCCATCCAGATCTACAGGGTCCAAGGATCAAGAGAGATGAAGCAGATGTCCAGTCTCTCATTGACCTCACACCGTGTCCTAACTGCATGGGATGCGAGCGAGCGTCAGCGACAAAATCAAGTCCATTGCTTTATTTTCTATTGGACTGTCCTAACTGGCCGCGAGCAACGCAGCGCTGTGCAGCGCGACGCAGTGCGCCGTTTTGAGCTGAACATTTGTTGGACGCCCTGCTTCTATTTTCTTCCTGACGCTCGCGTTGAAAGCCGGTTGAAAGCGCTGTAGGAAACAGTAATGGACGAGGAACGGCTGATCCATTTAGTTGAAATGAGAAGTTATCTCTATGATACCTCCTCATTTCACTACAAGAACCTCAATAAAGTGGCAGCTGGCTGGAGGGAGATCGCCAGGGAGCTGGAAGTTTCTGGTAAGTAACCGTTATTTTTGTGTGTTTTTTCAGGTTTTTGACATTTCCCCCAGTTTGAGTTTCAGTTCTGTCCCTCCTGTTTCCCATCTGCCCTGATTGTCTGCACCTGTGTCTCGTTATCCTCTGTGTATATCTAGTCTTGTCTTTCCCCTGCTCCCTGCTGGTTCGTACTGTTTGCTCCCTCTATGTTCTCCTCGTCTAGTTTTTGGATTCCTGTTTTTGTTCTGCCTTTTTGATCCTGCTCAGCAGCGTTTTTGGTTTGTCTTTACAAATAAACCTGAGTTTTCTGGAACTCCTGCCTCCTGCTCTCCTGCATTTGGGTCCTCACCAAAACCAATCGTGACAACTGTTTAATTTGATCAGAAAACGTTAAATAAATGTAGGGTAGTGGAGTGAAAAGTACTATATTGGCTTACAAAAATTGAATAATAATATATTGAGTGGGAGTATAAATTATTAAAAAAAAGGAAAAAAAACAACAGCATTGCCCAAAACAACTAGTAGGCTAGGTTATGACAATATAATACAACACTGTGAAAGAAATATACAATGTGTTTGCACTTGCAAATATTTTACAAACTTATCTCGCACAGTAAATGCCTCCTGACCACCGCGGTTTGGATGGTCATTCACTGACTGTAGGTTTTCACCCTCCCACGGCAGCCTGCATTCTGCATCACCAGGCCTTGTGAGAAAGTTATGCAGAATGCAGGCAGCCACAACCAGTGTGTCCACTTTTTCCACCGACATCTGTATGGTACGGAGGAGTATTCTCCATCTCGCCGCCAGCATACCGAAAGCCTTCTCCACTGTCATGCGAGCCCTTGACAGCCTGTAATTGTATGTGGCTCTGTCCCGAGAGAGGTGTGGCACCTCCCCTAGAAACTCGAAAGCGTCTGGCAGGGGTGTTGGTGGTGGTACGTGGAGGGTGTTGTTCTCCAGCCCCTTGCGCAGGGCAGAGTTCCTGAACACACCACCGTCGCTGGTTCTGCCAAAATCCCCTACTTGTGTTACCAGAAACCTATAGTTCGCATCCACAAGGGTTAGCAGTACAATAGAGAAAGTCTTTTTATAATTAAAAAAGAGACTTCCACTCCTGGGTGGTGCTGTAATTGACACATGCTTGCCATCAAGTGCTCCAATGCAATTAGGAAATTGCCACTTCTCCCAGAAGCCCCTGGCCACCATAGCCGAGGTTTCCTCAGTTGGTTGAGGGAGGAAGCGGCACATCATGCGCTTTTCAATGGCCCTTGAGGTGTCCTGGATACTGTTTGCACCCCCACACGATAATCATAGGCCATTGAGTGCATGGAGTCGCCTGATGCCATGTATCTGCAAAATAGACACCTAGATTTAGTTATATGGCCTTTTCTGTTGAATAATAATCTTTGCTGTTGAATAATAATGTATTTTCCTTTTCTTAACAGATCCTGAGAAATGCAGGAACAAGTGGAAGTGTCTGCGTGATACCTTCAACAGAGTACGAAAGATGGTGTCACCCAGTGGGTCACAGGGGGGTGGTAGGAACGAATGCAGACACCTGAAATCCATGTGGTTTCTGCTGCCACATCTCAGGGAAAGATGGTAGGATCGTAATAGTGTATGCAGCGGTGGAAGAAGTATTAAGATCTTTTACTCAAGTAAAAGTAGCAATACCACAGTTATCAATACAGTATTTGTCTATTTTCAGTTCTAAAAGCAGCCTTGACCAGGGAGATGTAGTGAGGACGGAGGTGGAGGGGGAGGAGGAGGAGGGAGGAGGAGAAAGGTCTGGAGACGTGGAAGATATAGATGAGGATGAGAGGAGGGTAGATATGGAAAATGAGTAGAGTGCAGACAGTGAGAGGCAGAGGGAGGTGAGAGGAAATGGAAGGGAGGAGAGAAAGGTGAGAGAGCAGAGAGAGGGCCCACTTCTACAGCTCAAAAAGAAGGAGGCGATCAAATCCACCACAGACACCCTCTACCCAAGACCTGATTGAAATTGTGAAGACACCTGTTCAACCTGATGACCCAGATGAAATGTTTTACTTGAGTTTACTGTCAGAGTTCAAAGAAGTAAGAACCAACAAGGGCCAGCTTAAAGTAAAACTGTTGAACACAATTTTAAATTGGGACAGCAACCGGGTTTTTCACCCTCCCACCCAAGCATGCCACCCCATCCCATCCCATCACAGCCCTTACTATTTGAACAACAACCCAAACAACACCCCTTATGAATAATTAGCCTCTTTGATTTTGTTATTATTACTGTTATTAACTCTCGTATTATATTCTGTATTCTTGTTATCTATTACTGGACTTCACGGACGAAGTAGCATTGCTCTCCTCCACAAAACAACATACGCAGAGTAAAACAACACAGATGAACGAAGAGGCCAAGCGTGTAGGACTCAGGATCAATACACAAAAAACAAAAACTATGAGGATTCACGCAAGAAATCAGGAGAACAGGCCAACAAGGCATTCAAGCAAACAAGGTTAGATGAGGACACACCATCTTTGAAATTCTATGACAAGATGACCAAGCAAAGTCTGAAGACATTCTCCACCATCAGCACAAAAAAAGCTCAAGGAAAGAAAGGACAGGATGTGGTGCTGAAGGCAGACAGAAACCTGTTCAGCCACATGATCATATTGGCTGAAAGCAGGAAGATAAATATGAAGAATATCCTTGTCTAGCCACTGGGCCCACTGCCATGGGCACTTGCAAATGCTGATGGGTCCCTACAAAAAACAAACAAGGCTGCACTTGCCAGAGAGCTGGAAAAGAATGTGTCTCCTGCAGAACAGATCCCAACCCCATCCCCTTACATCATTGATGGGATGAGCCAGGTCCAGAAAATGAATGGCAACAACAAAACCTTTGGACAGGTGGCAGAGTCACTTTTCCCCCAAGTCTTCCTCGAGGGGGCACAGAGTCAGAGGATTGATGTTGTGTTTGATGTTTACCACCAGACTTCGATTAAAAATCCTGAACGACTGAGCCGGGGTGCAGACACCACTGTCCAGTACAAGAACCTGGCAGGGGGACACCATGTACAGCAATGGATAACTGTTCTGTGCAGTCCTTCCAACAAGACCAGTCTCATCAAGTTTCTGGTGGAAGAGTGGAAACTCCCACAATACAGAGATAGGCTGCATGGCAAGGTGTTGTACCTTTGAAGAAACCTGCTACAGGTTGACAGATGATGGGTGTGAAGAAGTAGTGGAGCTGCACTCCACACATGAAGAAGCTGAATGAAGAAACATCATTAAAGAAAACATTATTATCCTATTGTGATGGCATAGATTGATTTTTAATGTGTGAAATTTAAATTTCAGGTATGTGAACCAGAAGGACTTGCTGCATGTCGCCTCAGCTATTGATCCACGCTTCAAAGCCCTCCCATTCCTCAGTGAGGAGGAGCGAGAAAGGACCTTTTCCAGGCTCAAGACTGAAGCAATCAGTGAGGTGGAGGAAGAAGCATCTAATGTAAGTAATGAGAAGAATTTAATTGAATAATTTTTGTGCTATTTGTATACTTCTGTAGTCTATTGTATATTCTGTAGTCTGTAGTATATTCCACCTTCCACCACAGATTCAGAGAAATTATTTGTTTTATTTTAGATTGTTTTTGTTTGTGGTGTTACCACACATATGATATAATTCACAATATGAATATAGAATATAAAATTAATAAATTGCCTACGTTTGTGTTTACCAAGTATCCCTAACTAAGTTGTGTCATTCATAAACTTTCATGTCAGGTCCCTGCTGAGGAGGATGACGTCTCCACACCCAGCCTCACACAGGCCGCTGCTTCACAAGCACCGATGGACTCGGCATGTCCTACTACTGACGAGCCATCGGCATCAGCCACGACCACACAGCCATGCATGCCTGCTACACCGTCAGGTCCAAGGCGGAAAAGGAAGCGGGGCCAAGACACCATGGATGCAGCCCTGTTCCAACATCTTGAGGACTGCAGGCAGGAGAAGGAGAAGAGGCGTGCACGGGAGGAGAAGGAGAAGAGGTGTGCACGAGAGGAGGAGGAGAGGCGTGCACGGGAGGAGGAGGAGAAGAGGCGTGCACGGGAGGAGGAGGAGAAGAGGCATGCACGGGAGAAAGAGGAGAGGGGTGCATGGGAGGAGGAGAGGCGTGCACGGGAGGAGAGGCGTGCACGGGATGAGGAGGAGAGGCGTGCATGGGAGGAGGAGAGGCGTGCATCACAAAACATCTTCACCAGTTTTACAAACTGGGCGGGTATGTTCATGCAGGGACTACCTCCAGATGCTGCAATGCAACTGATGAGAGACATTTAGTCTAGTAGGAAGGAGGGGTTCCCGAGCACCCGATGGACTCTTTTCTGAAACTTGTTTTTTTGGGATCCTTTAGGTGTTTGCTTACGATTTTTGCTTGTTGCCCGAAAAAAAATTGGTCCGAAAGTTCTTTTTTGGAACCCATTTAGAATTTTTGCCTGTTAAAATGGCAAAAACGCAGATTTCCATAACTTCTGAACCATAAATCCTAGAAAAACAAACAAACACACTTTTTCTCATAATATTGACACCAGGAATCCAATGGAAAGGTTACTGGGATGGTAGAACCACTCTTTATTAGGGAAAAATGAGCTTCAAGTAGTATTTTAGAGCAAAATTACCCAAAAACGCTTGAAAATGTTTTTTTCAATCAAGAGCATCTCCCTTTTGGAAATACCTGTTGGTGTATTGTTTACACCAAAAAAAGGCCCAATTAGTCCCCTTCCCAACGAGGTACAACTTGTAAGAAATCTGCATTTGTGGAATGAGTAATGAAGCAAAATGCGGGGGATGCAACCCATTTAGAATGCTTCGAATGTTCAGTAAAAGGGGCGTGTCTTCCCACTGTTAAGTGTTTAGAATGTTCAGAATTTGAAATCTCAAACCAACTGTAGCATCAACTGTCAACTGTCAAACACAAGCAAACTTGAACAAGGAGTGTAAGTATTTTCTGAATGTTTTATCATTTCTAATATAAGGTTATATCTTATCATTTTTGCTAATATAACATTATACATGGTTGTTTTTCTTATATTAGAGCCAGAGGTAATACATTCTTCAAAATAGCTTCATTTCTATTTGGTTAGCTGGACAAGCTAACCAATTAGCATGTTAGCTAGCTTTTTTCATTGAGGTTAGCTTTTAACTCTTACTGTTTTGCTTGTATTTTGTAGGTTTTAACTAACAGTAGGGTATGCTAAAAGAAATGTGACATACAGTAAGTTCGATTATCCAGGCCTTTTTTTTAATAATTTAGTCCAGTGGCACTAATTGTATTTTTTTATATTCTTTTTTTCTGTGCCCAGTGATGGATTAATAAAACATGAGAAGTGCAAAGAGACTGCATGATCAGACTTCTGATGTGTCTGAACCCCCACTAAAAATCCAATCATATACCTGTGTATTGCACACCCCAAGTCCATCGCCTGGGAACTTCATTTGCTTCAGTGCCTCCAAAAATGACCCCAAAGAAAAGTTGCATCACCTTCTTCAAATACGAGACAAGAGACAAGCTGAGCCAATCGACTCACCTTTTCGGATGAAGGCAATTTGTGATCTATTGCCAGAAACCCTAGATGGTGTCAACCTGGACAGTACTGGTTATCACAGGAACTGTTACTTAAATTTCACATCAAAGCTTGATCGACTAAAAAACAATTCACATCAGCTTGAAGTAACAGACAACAAGTACTCTCCCCGGAAGTCACACCCAGCCACAGGCTCTGCATTTCCAGTAGAATGTATATATTGTGACACAGATGAAAAGAAATTCAATGGAAAAATCCAAAGGACTGTCCTATTTACTTGGAAAAACAATGGTGCCGCATGGAAGCGCATTGAACCTATGGCTGAAGCTTTAGGGAAAAGCAGTCTGCTCCGCAAAGTGAAAAATGAAGACCTGTATGCGAAAGGGGCTCGCTATCATGTCACCTGCTGGAAAGCCTTACAAGTAGAGTACTTGAATCATTCTAAGAAGCTGACAAAGGAAGCCTCAGGTCAGAAAGTGACAATCTCTGCGCACCTTAAAGCATACAACGTGGTGAGGGACCACATTAAAGAGCAGGTCATAGAACAAAACAAAATCCTACAACTTCGCTACCTGCGCCACCTGTATATCCTTGAGCTCGAAAAGCAAAATAACCCTAACCCTGAATACAGAGGAGATAAACTTCTGAGTCGTCTTCAAGGTGATGAGGAGCTTAAGAAGCATTTAGCCTTTTCCAAAGTTCCTGTTAAAGACAAAGGAAACCTTGCCTTTTACTTGGTCCACTCTTCCCGTATTTCTGTGGAGGACGCCATGGCCTGTGCGTATCGACTTGGAACGGTGGACAGTGTAAAAGATGTAGCTCTCACCCTACGCAGCGTCATCAATAAGGCCTTCAAGTCCAGTGTTATGCCTTGGCCACCTACCGCAGATGACCTAAACAAGACAGCAGAAGAGGTGTTACCTGAAGAGCTAGACCGCTTCCTCAAACTTCTCTTCTCTGGAGACACTGTTTCTGATTGTGAGAAAACAAAGCGACTTGTTCTTTCAATTGGATAGGACCTGTGTAGAGCAGTGACAAATGGCGAGTGGAAACTTCCAAAACATGTGCTTTTATGTGCCACAGTCCGGCACTTGTACCGGAGCAGACAACTGACCACCATTCTGCAGAGATTAGGCCATTGCGAATCTTATGATTTTGGATTGGAGCTGGAGACAGCATTGGCTAAGGCTGTGGATGAAATGTCAACTTCCCTTACACCTTCTATCATCAGAGGAGATGGGAATGAGGTGTTCCATAGCGAATGGGACAACCTGAACAGAGTCACAACAAATGTCCATGGTTCGAATGTTGTTAACAGTGCCGGCGGCATCATGATCCAGGAAACAAAACCGGGTGCCACAAGCTGCCAGGAGAGAACACTACCTAAATATGACAGGACCATGGAACGTCGTCTGAAACTGGATACACCTGAGACCCTCCCTCCACTGCACATTGGTATCAGAGTGGGTCCTAAGATTCCTGCAGATGCGTCCTTCATACCTCCTGCGGAGAATGATCAAGTGTTCAAAGACAGTCTACAAGTGTACTACGTCTGGATGCTAAGCAGGTATTTGTGTGACTGAACATGTTTTTATATGCTGTATCCGGTATATCCTGATGTATTGTAACCAAGATGTAGACCTATTTAAGTCACTGTATATGTTGTCAACTGAAGCTTTTTATTATGCTGATTTCATGGTTCTAGGGTGATCTCAAGTAATGGCAAGCAGAGTGTGCCTGGTCTGGGTGGCTTCATCTCATCCACTGGTGTTAGTCCCAGAAAGAAGTCTACCATCAACTATTACATGCCTATCAACCAACCCATCACACAGTATGAAGTAGTGCAGGAACTTCTAAAGCAGACTGAAGAGGCCACAGCTGAGGTTGGCCAGAAGAACACAATCAACACCTTTGATCTGGGTGTGTCCATGAAAGCCCTGCCACTAGTCTGGAAGTCCCCAGAGAAGTACAAACACCACCTTATCCTCCTGGGGCAGTTTCACACTGTCATGAACTACATTGGCATGATCACCAACCATAAGTGCCGTGGTTCAGGATATGCTAAGATCCTTCTTGAGGCTCAACTTGTTACAACAGGCTGTTTGCAAAGTGTCTTAAGTGGAAAGGCATACTCTAAGGCCATCTTTTGCCTTAAGACTGTTTGCGAAGCACTGGAGCGGCTGCTTCTAGAGTGCTTCATAGAGGAAGAGGATGTCCAGCTCACACCTGAGGCTCTGCTCAACCTCATCAAAACATGTGATCCACAAAACCTCAACCTTGCACTCCAAGATGACTCCACCCTCGAGATCATTTCACGTTACCTGGAATACCAAGGCAAAGTCCGCAACGGTCATCTTGGTAAGACTGCAATGTTCTGGCTGTCAGTTATGGACCATGGTCGACGGGTTTTCATGCTGCTCTTCTCAGTGAAGACCAATAACCTTGCACTCTTCCATAGAGCTGCTTGACATGTGTGGACTCATTGATGACCCTGAGTTCCCCAAGGCTGGCAGACATCGTGAACTAGAGCAAGCTGAGATTAGGAAGAGTGAGCAGGCCGTCCAGCAAACCATCTCTGCAATCAACAACTTCACTAATCCCTTCAAGATAACAGACAAGGAGCGCCTCTACTCGATTGCCTCTGGTGCACCTGTGTCATCTGAGGTAGAGATTGATGTCCTTCGTGCTGAGACCGTTGGCAAGACTGCCACGGATGCATTCATCCGAGATAGGCTGCAAGGAGGATGTGCAACAAGCTTCTTCGAACCCATCAAAAGGCAGAAGCTTTTAACAATGGAGGCCAGCAACAAGGTGGTCAAACTCAAGTCCTCAGAGGGAAAGGTAAATCTATTTCTATGTTCTATATTTTGATACATTATTTGCTGAGTAAAATCACATGTTTAGTTTAATATGCTGATACATTGCTTTCATGTTGCAGCTTATCCAATACCAAGAACAGAGCAACATCGCCTTCCAGCTACTTATCAAGTCACAGCTCAGGGAGGAGCCAGTTGATCTTGATGAACTGATGCGCTACTCGCTCTCACCCGTCCCTCACTCCCTTGGAACTCCCGATGGCTTCTTTGCGAAGACCAACAAAGCCAGCATGCTGCACTTTCTCTTGTCTGACATCACCGATGAAGTACCCTACCCAAAGGATGCAATCTTCATCCAAGATGGGAATGCCCTTTTTCACGCTCTGACAAACCTGCCTCATACATTTGGAGAAATCTGCCTCCAAATATTAGACCAGATGGTAGCCAAGAATTACTTTGTCTTTTCCACTGACTCCTACCAGCAGGACTCCATCAAGGCACAGGAAAGGCTGAGGCGTGGCTCCTCTGAGAAGTTCATAGTGCAGGGTCAAGCTACCCGGAAGCCCCAGGACTTCAAACTCTTTCTAAGCAACGAAGAGAACAAGAAGCAACTCTGCCTCAGTTGATGCTGAAGGTCTGGGGGAGTAAAGCGGCAGCTTCTCGCTTGATGAAATGTGAAACAGCTACTCTCATCACAGAGGGAAAAGCTCATAAATTGACATCATCAGGCAGAGAAGTAAGTCGGTCCATAATGACAGGTTGTTTTTTGCCAATATTGCATCATGATTCATAAACCTGACTAACCTTTGACGTGAAACATGTATCATTTATTACTAATTCCAGAAACAGGACCATAGATAGGGTGGACCAACACAGGGTGGACCAATGCAGGGTAGAGGGGGGGGGGGGGGGGGGGGACGGGCATGCACTAGTCTCAATAATGATTAAAAAACAGCAAAACACGTAATGTAACGTTAATGTAGTCACGTAGGATACTTTCCATTTTTCTTTTTTTTTTTAAATTTCTGCCCTAAGAGCAAAAGTTATGAATTGAGCAGCTTTTTATAGAACGTAATTTTGCTATTTCAGGTGGAGGTGAATGAGATCCATGATCTCCGTTCCAATCAGGAGGAGACTGATAGCCGGGTGGTTCTGTACCTTCACTATGCTGTCGAGCAGGGCTTCAAGTCTGCAGTCGTGAGAACCCCAGACACAGACATCTTTTTCATCCTCCTTCATCATGCCCACACCATCAGCCTGACTGTCTATGTTGACACTGGCACAGGAAAGCAACGTCAGCTCATCAACATGACAGAGCTGGCCACCTCTCTTGGGCAGATGTACTGCAGCACCCTGCTCGGGTTTTATGTCTTCACCGGAGAGGACTGTACAAGTGCATTCAAGGGCAAGGGGAAGGTGGTGCCACTCAAAAAGCTGCAGAAGAACCCTAAATTCCAAGGGGCGTTCAGGTAGGTCGATAATTATCATTCATGTGTTCGATTTGAAATGCTAGAAACAATGAAACATTTGTAAGTAGAAAAAGTAAGATGCATCACAACAATATTTTACAGTCAGCTTGGCGATGAGTGGAACGTGAAGCCAGAGGTGCAGGAGCAGCTGGAGGGCTTCACATGCCTGATGTACGGCCAGTCACGTCTGGCATCAGTCGACCAGGCCAGGACCAACATCTTGAAGAAGATGGTGGGAGAGGACGAGACCATCAATCAAAAGTCTAAAGTGGACTTTGCTCGCCTGCCTCCCTGCAAAAATGCCCTTATTCCACATATAGAAAGGGTGAACCACAGAGTTGCCTGTTACAAACGGGCAGCAGAGCCAATATTTTGGAGGCCTAAACCACACGATGAACACCAGGGGTGGGAGAAGGATGGTCACGGCATTTTAGAGCCAATATGGTGCTATGGACCAGTTTTACCTGAGTCACTAGTGGATCTGTTGGTGGGTGGCATCATTTTAGATGATGGTGAAGTGGAGGAGATGGACATGGACAGTGATGGGTGGAGAGTAGAAGAGTGAGAATGATTTTGTACTAAAATACTTATTAAATTTGTGTTTTTTTCTGTAATAAATACTGGTCCTATCATCTCAGTGACCGTTCCATTGGATCCCTAATGTAAAATAAAGTGAAAATAAGTGTTTGTTTGTCTTAGTAAGATGTCAGGTTTAGGAGTTGTGAAAATGGAATGTTGGTCGTGTTTAAATTCTAAGAATTCTAAATGGGTTGCATCCCCCGCATTTTGCTTCATTACTCATTCCACAAATGCAGATTTCTTACAAGTTGTACCTCGTTGGGAAGGGGACTAATTGGGCCTTTTTTTTGGGTGTAAACAATACACCAACAGGTATTTCCAAAAGGGAGATGCACTTGATTGAAAAAAAAACATTTTCAAGCGTTTTTGGGTAATTTTGCCCTAAAATACTACTTGAAGCTCATTTTTCCCTAATAAAGAGTGGTTCTACCATCCCAGTAACCTTTCCATTGGATTCCTGGTGTCAATATTATGAGAAAAAGTGTGTTTGTTTGTCTTTCTAGGATTTATGGTTCAGAAGTTATGGAAATCTGCGTTTTTGCCATTTTAACAGGCAAAAATTCTAAATGGGTTCCAAAAAAGAACTTTCGGACCAATTTTTTTTCGGGCAACAAGCAAAAATCGTAAGCAAACACCTAAAGGATCCCAAAAAAACACGTTTCAGAAAAGAGTCCATCGGGTGCTCGGGAACCCCTCCTTCCTACTAGACTAATTAACCAGCTCATTCAAGGCTATCATCAATAGTTTTATTTTATTTTAATTTTTTTTTGCATTTCGCCCTTTTTACTGTTTTTTACTTGTTTGAATATGTTAACCTCATGTTTGGAGGAGGCTCGCCCTCGGGCCGGTCTGACCTAATTTACATAACTAGGTCATTTACACAGTTCATATGTTAAGTGAGGTACCCATGCCACATATCTTTGGAAAGCTAAGATTCTTGTGATTCCAGCCATACAAACCATTTCAGGATATAATCAAAGCAGCTGGTACATAGACACCACATACAAACAAAGATTTGTGCAAATGATGCAACTCACCTATTTATCTTCATAGAAATCATATGTTGAAAAATATTCCTACAAAAACGGTCTTGTTACATTCAGGAAGGTTCAGTATATCCAATCCAATAAAGTATTTAGTCCAAAATACATCATTATAACAGTAAATATCCACAAACAGCCCCTGCATCGTTAGAAATTAGCCGCTTGATGTGCCACATTTTCAACTTTCATTCACTGTAACTCTGCTTTGCGAGTCTTTCCAATAGACTTCCTATTCTCAAGATGGAGTCTGTGTCGTGTCCTATTGATTGACAACTAATTTGCACCTATTGGACCTTCCCCTGCCCCCTGCACAGCCATCAATAGCCAATGACCGTCTGTATGGGAATTAGGCTCATGCCCCCCTTTTGTCATAAAAAAAAAATGAGCCAATTGCAGCCAATCGTGCTGATGACAGGCACATTGTATAGCCAATGAGATCCTGAACACAACGAGGTATGATACCACGGGGTCTGAATAAAAGACGCGGCATGAAAGCTGTGCGTAAACAGAAAACTTTCAGTGAGCAAAACTTGCGTTTGTGCGTAATCCGTGCGTAAAAGCTGAGATTTGCAGCGTGGCTTGTTTTTCATTGTTTTTTGAGCGTTCCTTGCAGTTTTATCATGGCGAAAAGGACAGAGAAGACAAATATTACCCGGGAAGAAGCAGGCCCAACAGCATGATAACGCGGCTGCATAGCTTTGAAGTGCGACGCACTATTCAACGCCTGGTTGGAGAAAAAGGGGGCAAACTGTATTTCGGAGGACAAAGAATCAGCATCTATCCTGATATGACAATCGAACTGCGGAAACAACGGGCAGAATTCAACGAGGTGAAAGCACTTTTCCACAAAGCCGAGCTGAGATGCGGCATCACTCATCCTGCAAAGATACTGTTTACCTTCAATAGCAAAACTTTTTCTTTCACTCGCGCAACGTGGGCCATGGATTTCTATGAGAAGCAAGTGAAGCCGTCGCTCACTAACTCCAGTTCCATCAAAGATTAAATAACGTCAGGCTAGTGGACTTGCAACTAAAACCGGACAAGATATTCCACCTGCAATTCATAAAGGTGCTTCTAGTTCAATGCTGACGTATGCTATACCTGGCGACAAGGCACGAATAATGTATTTCTTTATAGCCTGCATATTTCCCCTCTCTCCCGTGGAAGATTTGACTTTCATCATTATTTTCAACCCTCTCTGAACTCTGTATATCTGGTCTTGTCTTTCCCTTGCTCCCGGCTGGTCCGTACTGTTTCTTCCCTCAATGTTCTCTGTAAGACTTTTTGGTTTTTGGGTCGTGTGTTTCTTTTTGTCAACCCTGCTAAGCAGTGCTTTTCTTTAAGTTAATAAATCACCATCCTTGGAACTCCTGCCTCCCGGCTCTCTTGCATTTGGGTCCTATCTACAACTCTACTTTACAGAACGGACCAGCCAACAATGAACCCAGCAGCAGAGTACATAACTCTTTTCGAGTTCTTCCGCCAGAAGGGAGTGAAGAACATGCCATGGTATGAGGGGGAGGAGTTCCCCTTCTGGGAAACGCGCCTGGCTTTCGGTAAGACCAAGAGCCTTCAGGTTCGGGGAGGACGACGGCGGCAACCCCGCCTGTTCCTCTTCCGGTGGTGGTCCTGGATGAGGCACGTGCCTCATCCTGTTCCTGTTCCCGAGATGGTCCTGGACGCACCTGATCCTGTTCCCGAGGTGTCCCTGCACGCACCCCAGCCTGTTCCTGTTCCCCC
The DNA here is from genome assembly GCF_033807715.1 of Cololabis saira. NCBI lineage: Eukaryota > Metazoa > Chordata > Actinopteri > Beloniformes > Belonidae > Cololabis > Cololabis saira. Next base: position 36,079,347 of record NC_084598.1, read on the forward strand.
CCCCCCCACCCTGTCTGCCCTGATGAGATGGCCATCAGCTCAGGCGTGGAGCTGCACATGGGAACAGGGAGTGTTCGGCAATGTGACACTGACTGGTCACACTGAGCAGGCAACTCATGCCTACGTGTTTATGCTTGCCGGAATAACAACACGCTGGAAGCAAATTGTTGCTTACCACTACAGCAGTAATTCTACTGACGGCTCAGTTTACCAGCCCATCATCATTGCCATCGTGGAAGCTGCAGCGTCTGTAGGGCTTAATGTGACCAACGTCACCTCTGACATGGGGAGTCCCAACAGAGCAATGTGGAAGTCATTTGGGGTAACCTGCTTTAAACCATACATACCCCATCCTGTTGAACAACACAAGCGGCTTGCTAAAAAAAACGGCTTGTCTGTTGGCACACAATCACCATTCCACAAGACGTGGTGGACAAGGAGCCGCTGGCGTCCAGCATGGTGTCTGTTGATCCCTTGAAAGATCTTGTTTCCTTCCAGGAGAGCATGGCACTTAAGCTGGCACCAAATCTGTACTGAGGCATCCTGGAGCCTAACCATTTAAAAAAAAAATGAAGGTTAATTCTGCCATGCATGTCTTCAGCAAGGCAACGAGTGCTGCCCTGAGGTACATAGTGGAGGAAGAGCAACGATCACAATCCTATCTTGTGAGATCATGGTTTTTGGAGAAGGTGGACCACTGTTTTGACCTCATGTCTCTTAAAATCATAACAGCCCTCAGCCATTTCAAAATGGAGGAGTATGAGAAGGCCATCTGCTTCCTCCAGGATAGCATACACCTTTTTCCAAGCCTGAAGATCGGTCACCAGGGCAGCTGGAAACCAGTCCAGACAGGACTAGTGATGTCCACAACAGCGATCCTAGAGATCCAGCAAGACCTGTTAAGCCAAGGGCACACATTTGTTTTCACAAGCCGCTTTACTCAGGACTGCCTGGGGAACACCTTCTCTTGTATACGCCAGAGGAATCCAGTGCAAACACCAGCAGAGTTCCACTATGCACTGCAGGCTGTCACTGTGGGTCAATTCCTCTCAACAGTGGACACTGGCAGTTACCTAGATGATGCATCTGACCATTTTGGCGGACTTCCTGGGCACAAAGAGCAGCAGCTACAGTCCTCCTGTGGTTCTGCGAGTGGAGCAGCTGGAGGACCAACCATCAGCACCTGACTTCACCAAAATCTGTGTCCTATACCACCTTGCAGGATACACTGTGAAGATGGTCATCAGCTGTTCACTTTGTGAGAAATACCAGTGTGCACTCCTAGAAAAAGAAAAAGCAAATGAGAGAGATGTTCTTCTAAGATGAAAGGAATTCAAAAGGGGTGCGCTATACCAGTGTTCTGTCAATCCATGCTACCCATCAAGAACTGTTACTTTGTGGTTCTGCGCACGTGCAGACGTGCAGTCAACTTTCAAAGTTTGATTGCCACGCCCATAATTTCTTGCATCCCTTCAGTCCACGCTGCTGTTAATGGTGAGTAACGTCCTCAAAATCCCTAAGAAGATATATATTTATATATAAGCCAGCAGAGATCATTTTTTATATTTTGCGGTGCAGTATCAGGCCAGCAGAGATCATTTTAGATGCTTCCCATGCCCGGATTTCTCCTTTTCTCTCTTAAAATATTTTTTGCGGCACAGTATCAGATCAAACACGTAATTAAACACTGCATTAGCTCCCTGCACTTCACTTCAGTGAGAGAAGGGAGCCATTTTCCTCCTCGTGCATGTCAAATAAGTGATGCTCTCCTGACCTTATTGATCATACAGGACACACTGACTGAAATTATTCTAAACTGTCAAACCTCTTTCATCACTCACCACAGCATCCTACTCCTGACTCTGACTCACTCATGCACCTAGATCTCACACTTGATGTAATCATCAATTGAATTGGTATATTTGGTAAATTATTATTTTTTAAATATTTTTAATGTCAAAACGAATTGAATATTAAACAAACTTAATGTTGGTCATTTATAATATAAATTATTAGATAAAGTGTCTTATGAAGAAGCATGGTTGATTCTGGTAAACCAGATATAAGCGGCGGGCCAACGGGGGTTTTCGTGCAATGGGGTTCTCGATGGGGTTCATTTAAACGAACCCCATCGAGAGAGGACCCATTTTTTTTTTCAACAAGGTCTAGAGTTTTCAACAAATGGAATAAAAATTGTTGCCACTCGTAGTTCTTGCAAGTTTTTTGTACATCAGTGACTTTGTCCAAGTTAGTTTTTCCAGCAAAGATAGCGGGCGGCTATGTTTGAGGTCCAACATGCATGACGTGTTTGTAGTTATCATCCAATAGCATGCTTGATTGATTATGGTTTCTTGGATTCCATTTCCTTGAACTTCTGTTTGCATTTGTGTTTAAGGTTTTTCACCTGCTTTTTGGCAATTGACAACTTTCAAAATAAAATAATTGATTCCTGGTCACTGAGTGAATTCCAGTTTGTATCTCCTGAAGCAAGTTGCTTTTCAAGTGGGGGAAGCTGCAGTTTAAATCCTCACAAAAGTGAGGGTCACTTGACAGTGGTACTGTTCATCTCTCAAATCTTCATTGTGGCTGGTTTAAGATGCTGCTGCTCTTTTTTCATAATTCATAGTTTGAGTTATTGTTTGTTCGGTATTAATTTGCAGCCTGCAAGCTCGACAGACTGTACATATATTGACCAGGGAAAATAAAATTCTCACTTTGTGCACAAATCTCAACCTGGCTTTTCTGCCTCTATTCATAATAATATACATTATTATATAGCCTAAAATTAACATTTATTTACAACATAGTATAGCAAACTATTGCATGAACAAAAACAAATTAATTTTAGCATTCAAAACAATCTGTTTTGAATGTCTGGGGTCGTCAGAAATTTGTGATGTGAAAATGGGGTCATGAGCCAAAAAAGGTTGGGAACCACTGGTGTAAAATTTGATACTGAAACACACTGTGATAATGTGCGAAAATGTGCTGCGGCGCTCTCCTCCACATATCCAGATGACCTGGATAAAGATTTTGGAGATGAACTTCTTTAATTCAAGATTTTTGTGCAAGAGAAAAAAACCTGATCCTTATAGCTTATAGCTTGAGTGCACTTTTGACCTAAGAGTTGTTTTTTCAAAGGGGGCACTAAAGGGGCACTAAAAGAAAAAAAAAACTGCACATTTGTGTATGTGGCCATTTGTTTATTTTCTGGTTTTAATATTTATTTATATATGCCTGTTATATTGTCTTAATGCGTGGTCAAGGAAGGAAGGAGAAAATAATAATTTACAAGATTAACCAGAGGTTCTCAACTGGTGGGTTGTGGGGCCATTTTCTAAAGGTCTCAGATGTGAGTAGCTACTGTCTTGATGTTTTGCAAACCTTTTTTTTTTTTTTTAATAAAAGTGTTGAATTAAATAATTGCCTCATTTTTTAAGTAATTGTTTAAATACACAAAAAAATTGAGAACACGGTTAGGCAATCTAAACTACATACAATTATGTAAAATGTTGTGTAAATGTTACTTACATATAGTCTATAAATAAAAGTAAAAAAAAAAAGGGGTTTTAAATAAGCCATTGATTTTAAATTTGAAGCAGTCAGAGTCTGAGTAAAATTTACAAAGGACATAGTAAAATGTAATGTCCATATTAATAATAATCAGTAAATTACCTGAGTTTTGCTAGTAAAAGTAACGTATATCCTACAAGTATGATTTACTTGACGGTCATCCTTTTTTTACTTCACTTTCGTGCAAAAACTTTCCTAGGTTTTATTAAGTAAATAATACTCAATTTTCTTCAGTATAGAGACAAACAACCATGCATACTTACTCACCCCTACGGGCAATTTAGAATCATCAATTATTAACCTACTATGCATGTTTTTGGACTATGGGAGGAAGCCGGACTAACCGGAGGGAACCCACGCAAGCACAGGGAGAACATGCAAACTCTGTTAACCACTAAGCCACGTTCCTACTTTTATTTATATACTTATACACACACACATATATATATATATATATATATATATATATATATATATATATATATGTGTGTGTGTGTGTGTGTGTGTGTACTGTATTTATAATTTTTTTTTTTTTTTTTAAACTACATATCCCACATCTAAGCCAATATGTGATTATATATATATATATATATATATATATATATATATATATATATATATATATATAGTAAGGTAAGTTGGTAAGGACTTTTTAAGGAATTTTGTAAGGAATTTTCTTTTTCTTAGAGATACAGATTTAATACTATTCTATATAATCTATAAACTGAGAGTTTGAGACCATTGAAAATGTTTCAGTCCTCTGTTAAAACTTGTGTTTTTTGTTTTACACAAGATAACTCAGCAGTCAGTCACTGCTGAATGATGTATTGAATATACAGACATGTACAGTATAGTCTCAATAAAAAGCGCTCACACAACCTATATGTTCCACTAATTTTCTATTTGGAGATTGAAGGTGATTTCACGGACAAACCGTCAGATGAAACAGCTCGGATAAGGTCTGAAGGACACCATAGTTTGGTACCTTCTGAAGGAGAGACCATCAAGCTGCTTGGTAGATTCACACTGAAGCCTGTCGACACCTGCAGTGGGCGGGGCTTTCAAGCTGCACTGCAGAATTGGAGGGAAACAAGTGCAATTTTTTTTGTTCCTCATTGTCTGGTTCAGAAATATTGTTCACACCATAATATAGTTTAGCGTTGTTATTATTACCAAAGACAGAATCTAATTACAAGTGTCAAAATGTATAATCCCAAATATTGACCTTCTAATTGTAGTAACTAAAGTTTATATGCAGTGCAGTCACTAGTTAATGAGTAATTCCATGATAATTGGACTTTGACATTTTCACATTTTTTACCAAAATATAATACTTTTATGAACACCTCACAACATTAAGGACATATTTAACTACCAGAATTTATATTTTTCCCATCTCAGGCATCAAATTCCTATTATTATTGGTCATTATTTCATGATGTGGGCACCATTGTTATTCAACCCTGTTATGGACACAATGAAAGCTCTCTGAATATCATTATAAAATGTATTTGTAATGAAGTCAACATTTTCATATTAATCAGATGTCCCTCAAACTAATTCAATATTTGCAAATACAAAAATGATATAAATTCTTACATTTTTGGTATACAAAAGCTTGAAATGGCCCTTTTTGTAAAAATAGAAGTATATAATTGTTGGTGTGAAGGGGTTGAGAGTAGGGTTGAAGCATGGATGTATTATAAAACTGGATGGGACGTCAAAAATGGCCGCCCATTCATTTCAATGCATTCTGCTCAGCCAGCGCATAAGCCGAAAAAATCTCTGACTTCCGGGTTTACTTCCGCATACAGCGGCCCATAGAGCATGCGCAGTTGTGTCACCTCCCATGATGCTCTGGGGCCTCCCATCATGCCCCGGGGCAATGACGCGGGTATTAATATAATATGTATTAATATAATATCTCAATTAATGTATATTATTACATGTATAGTATTACATATATTATTAATGTATTAATATAATATAACTACATAATATATATTAATATAAACATCCGTGGAATGCACGGACACGGCTGTGACGTCAGCCGTGACGTCACGCCCAGAAAGAGACTTTTCTTTGACCTTTCTGGCCGTTATAAAACATTTTTGACAGATATAAAGTCCATGACTTAAAAATATAGAATACAAAGATTAGTAATTGCCGGTGATTATAGCTGGAGGTGTCCTGTGAACAGTTTTAGAGGCTTCTCTTTTACTATTGCGGTCTATGGGAAAAAAGCTTTCTGGGCCGCATGGGATTTTTTGTTGCAGTACCGCGGCTGGCCACTGGAAAAAATCGGCGCGCCTTCTGACTGCCAGACCCGGGGGCTGGGTTGAAGATGGTAACGTGGTTTAAGGGACAAATACAGCTTAACATGTAAATAGTTGTTTTTTAACTCTCAAATTCACCATATGATTATCTATAAACATTCTATTTCATTATGTAAGAAGGACAATGGATATAAATTGCAGTTGAACTGAGTTTTATTAACCCAAATGAAAACAATGACAACTACAACAACACATTATAGGGTACATTAAAACACTGTAAACTGACTCTATAGCTCATCAAAAGAAAACACAACGTGTGTGTGCGTTTGTGTGAGTATGTATGCGTTTTGTCTCAGGCATAAGAACCAAGTCTCATTAAAATCATGAAATTAAACTTGAACTGACTGAACATGTGCGTGAGTGAGTGAGTGAGTGAGTGAGTGAGTGAGTGAGTGAGTGAGTGAGTGAGTGAGTGAGTGAGTGAGTGAGTGAGTGAGTGAGTGAGTGAGTGAGTGAGTGAGTGAGTGAGTGAGTGAGTGAGTGAGTGAGTGCCTCTTGTTTTGTGGCATTCAACATTTCCTTCCTTTTTTGGGTGTGGATTCCCTCCACTGGCTGGCTGTGGATTCCCTCTTCTCGTTGGCTGTGGCACAGCAGTTCGGTACCTTCTGGCCAAAACGGAAACACTGTGTTTAAGAACTTCATCTGTGTTGTGCACATGCAGCTGACATCACGATATCAGTTCTCCTGGAGCCAGAGTAATCACCTGGTGGATTCTCATTGTTCCAGGTACTGCTCCGGCTTCGGCATTTTCTCCATTGCTTTCTCAACATCCTCACTCTTCACAAAGAACAGTTTCACTGTTGTGTTTGTTTCAGTCAAGGCCTTAAACAACTCTTGTGCATCTGGGATTTCACGGCCCTTTGCCACCAACATGTCAGCCGGCCGTTCTTTTTAAGGCTCCCCGAACACCATCCGGTGCTCCTTTCCCGTGACTAGCCTCGAAAAAATTCAAAGAGCCAGCCTTGAATCCTCTTCTGTCCAGTTCTGTGCTGAAAAGGAAGAAGTTGCCTCGTTGTTTGTACTGAGTACAGGGGCCATCGCTAAAAAAGTGCAGCACAGACACTTGTGGATGTGTGGCCTGAAGGTAATCCAGCACAGGATGGAGGTGCTGCCATATTGCTGGAGGGCCTTTATTTCGACTGGGGGAGATGGTGCTGAAGCACACAGGCTCTGGTTGTCCACCAATATACAAAACACCAGTATGCAGGGTGGTCTGCTGGTGTGAAGCCCCAAAGTGGACTGCTTGTATTTACAGCTGTAGTTTTCAGAAAAGTCAATATGTATCAAAGCCTCTTCCCCCGACATGTTCTTCTTCAGCTCACGGCAGAAGGCATATTGCTGCTTGATGTTAAAGTGATGCTTTTTGAAACGCTTCAGGTACATGTGGAAGACCTCTGTGAGGTCCTCTTGTGTGCTCTCCACAGATTTCTTGAAGGTGACCTTGACAGTTGTCTTTTCTCCCTCTCGTTTTTTCCATCTCCTTCTCTTCTGTTACACACTGTATAAAAGATGCATTTGATGCACTGTTACATAGATAGATAGATAGATTTATTATAGTACCCTTGGGTAAATTAGGTTTACAGTGAGTGCCTCCTCATACAATCTAAAACCATACACTCAACAACACAGGATAAGATAAAGTGACAACAGTGCTTTGGCTAAAAGAACAAAGAACAAGCAGGACGGCCCCAAGATAGGAATCAAAATAAGTTAAAACATCAGTAGAAAAAAAACACTAAAATATTAAAACCAAACAAAGGGATAAAAAATGTGCCTTTTCATAAAAACAAGATAAAGGAAACAATACAAAACATAAATACAAAGTTATGTTGCAGTTCCCTCACTTATTCATGGCACTGATGGCTGCTGGTACAAAGCTATTTTTGTAACGTTTCGTTTTGCCAGCAGGTACCCTGAACCTCCGACCTGATGGGAGCAGCTGAAACTCACATTTAAGAGGGTGGGAGTTGTCTTTTAAAATGGAGCCAGCTATCCTCTCTAACTGTTTAGTATACAGGGTTTCTGGCTGAAGCTGAGACTCTCCAATCAGCTTGCTCGACCATTTCACAATTTGGTTTAAACAGTTTTTGTTTTTAAGGGACGCATTTCCAAACCATGAAGCAAGACAGAAAGATAAAACAGATTCTATAAAAGCACGATAAAACAAGATGAGCATGGTCCTGGAAATGTTAAAAGAAGACAGTTTTCTCAAACAAAACAGGCGCTGGCGTCCCTTTTTGTACACAGTTTTCCTCAAAGTTCAGTTTGTTGTCGATGACAGTTCCCAGATATTTGTATGTGCTGACACACTCCACTGCCTGACCTTTTAAAACTGTAGCCTCTTGGTTGGGAGCACTATTTTTACGAAAGTCAATGATCATGTCTTTTGTTTTAGAAATGTTCATTTGAAGAAAAGACTTACTGCACCAGTCAAGGAAATCATTGACAACTGGGCCGTGGCTCGTCTCATTGTTTTTCAGCAGGCTGACAATAACCGTATCGTCAGCATACTTTAAAATGGTTCTATCCTCTCTGCTGCTACGGCACATATCCGTATAGAGGATGAACAAGAGAGGAGAGAGCACACATCCTTGTGGGGAGCCAGTGGAGGATGAAACCTGCTCTGAAACAGTTCCATTCACTCTCACTTTCTGTGTCCTATCAGTTAAAAAGTTCAGAATCCAGCCCACAAGATTTTTGCTTATGTTAAAATGTTCTAAAAGCCTCAAAGCTAAAACATGGGGTTGAATTGTATTAAAAGCAGATGAAAAATCAATAAATAAAAGTCTTGCAAGTGTTCCTTTCCCCTCCAGATGTTTAAAAAGCAAATTTAACAAAGTGACTGTGGCATCTTCTACCCCTCTGTTGGGCCTATAAGCAAATTGCATGGGATCAAGGTCATGCTCAGTTGTCTTCAGAATTTCTGATCTTACAAGTTTTTCAAAAGATTTCATTACAATCGATGTCAGTGCGATTGGTCTGAAGTCATTGAGGCTTTTGGGAGAACTGATTTTTGGGGCAGGGATAACCACAGCATTCTTCCAGACTACTGGCACGTGCTGCATCTTTAGAGACTGATTAAAAATATATTGAAAAATAGAGCTCAGCTCTACTGCACAAGATTTTAGCAAGCGGCCGCAGATGTTATCAGGACCATGGCTTTTATTTGGTTTAAGGGAAAAGAAAGATTTTTTAACGTCCTTCCTGGAGATAAAAAAGTGCTGATCATCAATCACTTTATGACTCACTTCCTGTGTTTCCTGACTAAAATCAAAAGCGTCAAAGCGAGTATAAAAACAGTTAAGAGCATTCGCAAGTTCAATGTCCGTCTCAAAGCCATCAAAAGAGATGATACTGCTGGTTTTGGAGTGTTGGAGGCCTGCAATGGCTTTCATGCTCGACCAGGCAGATCCAAGATTATTCATAGCAATCTTTTTCTCCAACTTCAGTTTATAGTCCTGCTTTGCTTTTAAAATCCCGATTTTCACGTCCTTAGTGGCTGTGTGCAGCTCGGAGGCTGCTCCATGTTTAAAAGCAAGTCTCTTATTCTGTATACAGGCCTTAACTGACCTAGTGACCCAAGGCTTATTATTGGGAAATATTTTGACACGCTTACAAGGAATGATCATATCCCTGCAGAAAGCGACATATGAACAAGTAACATCAGCAAGTTCATCAAGATCATCACCACAAGCTTCTTTAAACATGTTCCAATCCGTGCAGTCGTAGCACTCCTGCAAGCAAAGCACCGCCTCCTCTGTCCAGTCCTTAATGTCTCTTGTATGGATCTTTTCCCTCTTTAACACAGTTCTGTATGTAGGCAGGAGATGCACACAGTTGTGATCCCCTGAGCCCAGGGGAGGTAATGGGAGGGATTTATATGCATCCTTAACGGACCCATAGCAGAGGTCAATAATTTTATCCCGTCTGGTTGGACAGGTTACATATTGATGAAAGTCCGGGAGGATTTTTTTTAAGGGAGACATGGTTAAAATCACCCAGTAAGAGGATCGGTGCATCAGGTGAGGCAGATTGCAGTTTCTGCACTACATCATGGATGACACTGCAGGCAGAAGAGGCATTGGCTTTCGGGTGTAGATAGACAGTTATAATACAAAGTTGCGGGAACTCACGGGGCAGGTAAAAAGGACGCAACGATACACATAAAAGTTCAACATCTGGAGTGCAGATGCGCTGTCTGACAGTCACAGATTTCTGATGACAGTACCGTTGGTTTACATACAGACAGACTCCGCCTCCCTGTGATTTCCCTGTTGCCTCGGCGTCTCTATCCAAACGGAATGGCGCGCCGAAGCCATCAATAAGCAGGTCTGCGTTCCGATCACGTTCAGTCAGCCAAGATTCTGTGAACGTCAGGATCCCACAGTCTTTAAAATCCTTCAGAAAGCGGACGTTTCCCTGAAGTTCGTCCATTTTATTCCGGAGGGACTGGGCATTTCCCAGGATCATGGAAGGCAGGGGAAGCCGGTTGAGCCTCAGCTTCCTCATACGTAACCGCACACCTCCCCTCTTTCCTCGCTTCCTTCTGCTTCTCTCCCTCCATTTTCCACCACCAGTTCTTATGTTAGGCAGTTTAAGGATGTGATCCGGAATCTGTGTCATTATGTCTGACACGCTGGCCGGTACCATGTATTGAAGTCGAAGGAGTTCATTTCTGCTATACCGCAGCCTGTCTCCGCTGACAGTCCAGCTGTCATTCAGGGCGAGCAGTAGAAACAGTAGCCAGAAACACACCGTAGGGCGAAGAAGAAAGTCCATTTTAGCCACACTGTGCACCAAAAACTCCCCGAGAAGTTGAAAACGAAACATAAAACAGATCACAAACAAATAAACGCTTAAAGAGACCGATACGAGGACGCCAAACTCTCACTGACGGGTCGCTGCGTGCGCATGCGCCCCTGGCCTGTACCATGTACTGGAGATTGGGACACGCTTGTCTTCGCAGTGGATACACTCACCGTACATGCAGCTCTTGTTGGATGAGTTGCAGCAAACCTTCTCTACCAAGTGTACAAGACTGGCAGTCTCAATAAGTTTCAGCTGACAGAGCTTCACAGCCATAAAGCTCAGATTTTTTTTTTTTTTTTTTTTTTTTTTAATTGCTGATTGTATTTAATAGAGATTTAAGAAAAAAAAAAAAAAAAAGCTTGACTGCGACTAGTTGGAGAAATAAAAATCCTCAATAAAAAACTCTCTGGGGACATCTCCCACAAAGCGAAGTTTTCATTTTTTTTTTTTTTTTCTTTTTATTGAACATTTTCACCATATAACTGGTACACAATGGTTCATTTTTTTTCTTTTTCCCCAGTAGGGGGACTTAACAGGCAAATATGATGAAATAAAATAAATTGAAATAAAAAGAAATAGAACATTTCAACATCTGTAGCTATGAACTAGGGTCTTTGTTCCCAAGATGTAAAACTCGAATAAAGTCTGACCTAATTGGTTTTATGTACTCTAACCAGCTTTCCCAAATTCTTTTAAATCTGTCCATCTCTAGTCTCACAGAGAAAGTTAACTTTTCCATCCCATATATATTGTGTATAACCTCAACCCAGTCGTCGACCTTAGGTGCCTCATCCTTCATCCACTTTCTGGTAATTGCTTTCTTACTTGCAATCAACATTATCCTAAAAATATGTCTCTCCCCAAATCTTGTAAAATCTATGTCCAGTTTCCCCAAGTATAATACCTTGAATGTAGGTGGAAGATTTACCTTCAATACTTTGTCCATACAGTTCTTAAGTTCCTGCCAGTAGCTGCGAATGGAGGGACAACTCCAGAACACGTGAAAATGGTCAGCTTTATCCGCCCCACATAGTCGCCAACACTTTGTATCCCGATACCTTGCCTGTGCTGGTGTTCTAAAAAATCTTATGATGTTCTTCCAGCCATGTTCTCTCCAAGTTAATGAATAGGTTGTTCTCCACTGCTGTTCATTTATCTCTTCCGTCCACTGATATGGTAATATTTGCATCCCTCTCCCACCTCTCTTTTATATACACCGTGTCCATTTCCTTTAAATCTTCCACTCCCTTATATAATTTTGAAATTAGCTTTTTTCCCAGTTTTGATTCATATGCTGAAGTGAACATTCCAATAATTTCTGACCCCCTCCCCTCTATACCCCCCCTCATCGTCTGCTCTAGATAGTGTCGTAATTGCAAATACCTGTATAAATCTGTATTTGTTAGATTATATTGGTCTTTTATCTCCTGAAAACTTTGAATCTCCTTCTTTCTTAAGAGCTCCCAGAATATCGTTGGTCCCTGTAGCAGGGCGAGTGCTACGGGGGCCCGACCGACAGGATAGAGGAGGACACGGAGTTTCAGTGCAGAACCTGTTTATTTAGCAAGATCACCAACACACGTGCTTCAGCTCCAGCCTCTCCAACAGCAGCAGCCCCTTCTCCCAGCAGAGCCATGCCTTATGAAGGCAGGCAGGGTGGAGAGGTTGATTGGACACACCTGTGACCCAATCAACCAGAGTGGCTGCACCTCCACCCTGCCACACACACCCAACGCCAAACTCGCGCCGGGGTCCGTCCGGCCGAGCCTACTCCCCCCCCCCGCCCTCCCGGAGCGGGAGAGGAAGCCCGGAACCGCCGTCTGCGCCTCCGGGCCTTCCTGGTTCGGACGGATGCCGAGACCGGTTGGGAGGCCGCCCTCGGCGGCGGGCCGACCAGCGGGAACGGTCGGGAGGTCGCCCTCGGCGTCGGACCGACCAGCAGGGAACGGTCGGGAGGTCGCCCTTGGCGTCGGGCCGACCGCCGAGAAAGCCTTTTATTCACCCAAATCACACGCGTGCACAAGCACCTTCACAGCAGCTTCACAGGAGACCCTTGCTGCTGGGCAGCCATGCCTTATGAAGGCTGGCAGGGTGGAGAGGCTGATTGGGCCCACCTGTGCCCTAATCAGCCTGAGTGGCTGCAGCTCCTCCACCCTGCCACACATCCCCAACGCCAAACTCGTGCCGGGGTCTGTCCGGCAGAGCCTACTCCCCCCCCGCCCCCCTCGGAGCGGGAGAGGAAGCCCGGAATCACCGTCTGCGCCCCCGGGCCTTCCTGGTTTGGACGGATGACGACCAGTCGGGAGGCCGCCCTTGACGTCGGGCCGACCGCCGAGAAAGCCGCTCTCGGGACCGGGCCCATGGTGGCCTCGGGCCAGACGGCATCCGCAGCTGTGGCCGTGGTGCGTCCAGGACCACCCCCTCCTCCATGACGCAGCCCTGCGCCGGCTGCTCGTCCGCCTCCAGGACCGCCTCTTCCCCCACACTCTGCTCTGGCCGCAGGTCCGGCCCCGTTCATATCTGCGCACGGCGCAATTACAATGCAGAATGCATTGTGATACCTCAGTGGTGGCTGCTGTTGAGGAATTTACCAAACAATTTCAGAAGTCCACTTTGTGGTATATGAGTTTATTCAGCCGGCGGTGGGCGGATCTACACAGACCAAAGTCTGGTTGATATACCGACCCAGATTGATTTGGCCACAGGGTTTTTATACAAAAGTTCAATCAACAATGACAGGAATAAACCAGCCTAGTGAGAGACAGTCAGAGGTGTGATCTTTCAGCTTTGGGACTACCCCTGAGGGATCAGGAAGTCCATATATGGTCTCGAGTCCTCGTCTCTGCAGGAGCTGGAAGTCATAGCCACTCCCACGGTGCCTGTCCCAGCAGGGATGCAAGACGCCGGAACTTGCGTGACAATGTGTAGAGCATTGAATCAGACTGGCGCTGCCTGCAAGTCCTCGTCCCGGCAGGGGTCCTCAGGAGCTGGAACTTGCATGTCAATGTCTTGAGGGGGATATGAGGCTGGAGCAATCTGCAAGGCGTCGTTGTGTCCCTGCAGGGGTCACGTGCTGTTGGAATGCTCTGCAAGGCGTCGTTGTGTCCCTGCAGGGGTCACGTGCTGTTGGAATGCTTCATCACTGCGCACATCTGCGCAGTGGGTGGCACCGCGAACGTGCTGTTTCTGAAAGACGGAAGTGAAATGCTACACTCAAGCTAGCGGGGAAGCGAGTTGTGAGAAGTTGAACAAACTTTTGAAATTAGCGAAATGAACTGCCACTATGAAAGTGGTGCTTCCAAAAGGAAGAAAAAGGAAGAGGCCAAATCAAAGGCGGGTGCACTCCCGAAGCTGACGAGCTTTTTTAACGTGACGCCACCGGTCAACACGAATGTTGTGGAGGAGGAGGACGAGTCGCCGGCTGCTGATCTAGCAGGAAGAGAGCTGACAGCTGAGAAACCAGTGGAGGACGTGAGTGCCGTTTCTGTTTACCAACAACAACAACAAAGTGATAATGCAGTGGAGGACGCGAGTACAACTGCTAGTGCCGTTTCTGTTTATATCAAGACCAAAGTGATGCTCCTCTTTTTGGAGATGATCCCGCATTTTGGCCAAATGTATTCAATGACCGGGAAATATGTGAATTAGTCAAGAGAGGGCCCGTGCAGGTGCAATTGGATTTCCCGAAAAACCTAGAGGGTCGGCGTTTCACAAATGTAAACTACTTCATGATGATGAAGAATGGTGAAAAAATCAGTAGGACGTGGCTACTCTACAGCAAGGCGAAGGACGCAACAATGTGTTTTTGTTGCCGACTTTTTGGCAAGGGAGATTCCCAGCTGAGTTCCACCAATGGCTTCAGCAACTGGAAAAACATCCAAGCTCACCTGAAGCAACACGAGAGGTCCACTGAGCACAAAAAAAATATGGATGCCTGGCACACACTTAATGCACGCCTTCAAAGTGGAACTGCTATCGATCAGGGGGCCCAGAATATCATCAATGCAGAGGTCATTAGATGCAAGAGGTGATGAAAAGATTGCTTGCCATCGTTTGCCATCTAGCTGAGCACAATCTGGCATTTAGGGGGCACAGGGAGAAGTTGTACGAACATGGGAATGGCAATTTCCTGGGTCAGGTACAGTTAATGGCCAAATTTGACCCTGTGATGAAGGAGCATCTCTGGAAAATTAAAGAGAAACAGATTACTGATACCTACCTGAGCAAATGCATACAGAATGAATTAATATGCCTTGTCGCCCAGTGCACCACCGATGCCATAGTAGAGCGTGTGAGGAGAGCCAAATACTATGCAGTCATCATGGACTGCACCCCAGATGTAAGCCATAATGAGCAACTATCAGTGCTGCTGCGAATTGTCAACAGTGAGCTCACACAGGGTGTTTCCATCCATGAGCACTTCATGGGATTTCTTGTGGCAGATGACACCACTGGCCAAGGTCTTCTGCAGCTGTTTCTTGGACACCTGGAAAGATTGGGATTGGACCTCTCCGACTGCCGTGGCCAATTTTACGATAATGGGAGTAACATGCAAGGCAAAACACAGGGTGTCCAGACGAGGCTGCTGGAACTCAACCCCAAAGCACTGTGTGTGCCATGTGGCAACCACACCTAAAACCTGGTGGTGGGGGATGCCGCAAAGTCCTCAACCATTTCTCTGGGGTACTTTGGCACACTACAAAGGCTGTACAATTTGTTCAGTGGCTCTGTTCAGCGTTGGACAATTCTTCAGGAGCATGTGAAGGATTTGTCAGTCAAGGCCTTGTCCACCACAAGATGGGAGTGCCGTGTGGATGCTGTCAAGGCTGTGCGCTACCAACTTCCTGAGATTGTCGATGCATTGACCGCTGTGCAGGAGCATGCAACATTGAAGAAGGATCCAGAATGTGCCTCCACTGCTGACAGCCTCAGGGAGAACATGATGAAGTGGTCATTCATGGTGAGTACCTGTGTTTGGTACGATGTGTTATATCACATAAACCGTGTGAGCAAAATCTTGCAGAGCCCCAGTGTGTCAATTGAGTCATTGAGGAGAGAGGTCATGGCAGTGTCAGACTATCTAGAGCACTTTAGAGAGCATGCATAGACGGATTACCGCATGGGCAAAGTGGGCGAGTGCCCAGGGCCCTGGAGCCAATGGGGGCCCTCGGCTTTCAAACATTTTTTTTTTTTTTTTTTTTTATGTGTAAATTAAAATAAATTTACAAACTCATAGGGCCCAATGATAGGGCCCCGTTTTGTGTGATACGTTCATATATAATCGTAAATTGTAGGCTATTATTACGATAAAATGTGCATTGTGCGGTCAGTGTAGACTAATTCTTAATTTACAACTGTCCTGAACGCATCAGGGCCGTGAGCAAACGCTGATTTGCTGTAAAGCCTGTTTATGGTTCCGCGTTAAATCGACGCATCGCTTCCGCGCATCGCCGCGTACCCTACGCCGTAGGTGCTGCGTTGGTGTAACGCGGAACCATAAATCAGCCTTAACAGTTAGAGCCAATTTGCCGACTCGGCAAATTTGCGGCCATGAAAGAGATGAGCGCTAAACTTTAAAAGAGGACTAAGCATGTACAAAGTTTTATGGAAGAGTCAACTACCATTGGTGAGTCAGTGTAACCTTCATAAATAATTTCTTTATCAGAAAGTTGTGGTATTCTTGACCACCTACTTATTTGAATGAGCTTTGTGTTGTTGTCAACGAGACCGCCGAGTCTATTCTCTATTATAGAGCTCAGAAATTATGTTATAGACCGCTGTGTCTATCTTTCTAAATATGTGTAATGGTTTTTTTTTGTATTTAAACTGTATCAAAGATGGAACTGAGTCAGTCCGAGTCAGCGGCGTGTGATTGACAGCTGTCAGGCCGGTGTGTGTGTGTGTGTGTGTGTGCTTCTGAACAAGTTTGTGACTTTACTCTGCTTTCTGCAGCATAGGCCTATATGCTTGGCTCAATAAAAGTGAGAATAAATGTAGTTTGAGGGGTAGGATGAGGTGTTGTTGAACGTTAAAATGACTATCATAAGGGCCCATGGAGAATGCTCCGCCCCCTCTGTACTGAGACCCACGCTCCGCCACTCCGCCATCACAATCACACGGTGTGATTGTGGATTCTCTGTGCCATTGTGTGACCAAAATGAGTGATTGGGGAGGGCATGCACCGTGCACGTAGGATATTATTGTAGGTAGGGGCCCATAGCGAGTTTGTGTCCAGGGCCCGTGGTCATGATAATCCGTCCTTGAGAGCATGGCTTTGAATCTGCACAAACAGATGCCAGGGAAATGGCAGAGAAGATGAAGGTGGAGATGAGCTGGCCTGTGGTGCGACAGAGAAAAAGAAAGAGGCAGTTTGATTATGAGGGGAGAGATGAGGATATGTCTACTCCAGAGGAGGTTTTCAAAAGAGAGTTTTTTCTTCATCTTGTCGACACAGCCAGTGCCACTTTAAGAGAAAGATTCTCCAAAATGCAGGGCTTCTTTGACCTTTATGGGTTTCTTTACTCATCTGAGATGTTAAGAAGCACCGTTCAGAGAGGCAAGCTTGAGGAGTGCTGCAAAAAGATGGATGCAAGGTCCTGGTAAGGACACCAAAACTAAAGTGGTAAGAGGCACGGAGGAGGCCAACGCCATTTTTAGGGACTTCCACGACAGCCCCACAGGTGCTCACACCAGTCAAAAGAAGACCAGAGATCTCTAGTTTTTGGGTTTAGGTAGCGGTAGCGATAGCTTAGCTCAGACTGCGATCAGATCTCAAGATTTAGGTCGATTGCTGTTCGTGTTTTGGATGGCTCCGTGCCGGTTTCGTGCTTTGTTTGTGGTTTTTTTGTTGCAGATTTCCAGTGCTTGACGTGTGTCTCCGTGTGTTCCTGCTTCCTGGATTGGCAGTGGATGTCGTCACCACCCCCCCCCACCCCCTCCCCCCCCAAAAAAAAAAAAAAAAAAAAAAAAAAAAAAACACTGGGTTTGTATGTGTATATTTATGTATGTGTACGCATATGTGTGCGTATATATATGTATATATTACATATAGTAATAATGCACATATATACACTTTTGGTTTCTACCGTCATGGTATCAATCAATAATATGTGTGCAGACAAGGTAAAAAAAAAAAAAAAAAAAAAAAAAAAAAAAAAAGAAGACCAGAGATGCCATTTCCAAAAGGTTTTTCTGGCCTGGTATGTCTGCTGACATAGATAAATGGGTAAGTAAGCACTGCAATTGAGGAACAATTGAGCACTTTGCTTTTTAATGAGTTTCAGCAGATTACTTAATTACTTGCATGGAGGAATATGTATATTTTCATTTAATTATAGAAACTTTAAAATGTGTTTGTACATGGTTGAATTTAATATGAAGTGACAGACAAATGCCAGCAGATAGTTAACTTCCTCATGTATACGTGTTTTAAACAGGTGTCAGAAAGTGCAGTGTGCCAGTCAGCTGCTCATATAATAAAACAGGAGGTGGAGTATACCCCCTTAAAGGTAACTGTTGACACATTCTCATAATCAGTGTCTGTTTTTTTTTTCACAAAACATATTTACCTTACTGATATACATTTTTACATAATTTTAACATATCTTCAGCAGAGCATGTGGAAGGGAATTAAGCTCTGACTGACTGAAGCTGAACTATTATCCTTAAATGTCACCATGCTCACAAACATTTTATCCAGAATGAAATGTATATATTTATTTTGTGCTGCTTTTTCAGGTAAAACATCCATTTGAACTGATCGGTATGGACCTGATTGGAAAACTAAAAACCACCAAAACAGGTGGACTACCTGACAAAGTGGCCACAGGCCTATCCTCTCCATAACAAAACCGCAGCAGAGGTGACTGGATGCATCGTAAAGTTCTTCCATCAGTTTGAGGCTCCAAAAAGGATACTTACTGATCAAGGAAGAGAGTTTGTGAATGAGGTAAATCTGAAAATACATTTAAAAAATGTTGCTGAAATATTTTTATTGTGTTTTGATCTATAAACAATAAGTTCTTTATTTTAACAGATAAACAAGAACGTATGTGCTAAGTTGGGGATAAAAAGGAGTCTTTGTTCTCCTTACCACCCTCAAACAAACGGGCTGGTAGAGAGGATGAATGGCACCATACAAAAGTGAGGCAATTGGTTAATTTACAAAAAATCATTATATACTTTATGTACATTATCATCATGTGTACCATACAGTCTTCAACTTACAGCAGCAATGCCAGTTGGACCATAAATATATTGTTTTGGGAGATGCCTATTGTCAGTTAAAGTTCTGTTATTATTTTAGAGCTCTCAGCAAGCTGGTGGCCCAAAAACCAGAACACTGGGACGAGTATTTGGATGCGGTAATGTTTGGGTTGAGGACAAAAACACAGATAACCACCAAGTTCTCCCCATTTTTCTTGATGTTTGGCCGCGAGGCTCGGTATCCAACAGAGGTGCCAGAAGACCTCATGGTTGGTAAACACATGTCACAATAAATTTTAAGGTTGATAGATGCAGTGTTGAAAACATAGACTGAAAAAATGTAAAAACATTTGTTCAGAGGTAGACAGCAGTGTTGAGGATGTTGTGGCTGAAGAGGCTGTCTCAGACGAGGTAAAGCGCTTGGATGACATTATGGATATTGTGCATAACAATGTCACCAAACAGCAGGAGAAGACTATGAAGAAGCAGGGTGCTGCTAAACCGGGCTTCAAAATAGGGGATAAGGTGTGGAGACAAAATGTAAGGAGCCAGCAGAGGAAAGGTGGCAAACTCGAGGCAAACTTCCTTGGCCCTTTTACTGTAATGGCATTACAGGGGAAAAGTGTGGATCTTCTGGCAGAAGACGGTACAGTCTTGAAAAAGGTAAACACAGATCATTTAAAAATTGCGAAAGAGGAGGTGCCTCGCATCCCTCACAAAATTAAAAAATCGGCCACAGTACCAGCTTCACCTTCAGCACCATCAGCCCCATCCCCACCAGCTTCACCAGCAGCCCCAGCCGCTCCATCAGCCCCATCCTCACCACTGGTGAGGATGGGGCTGATGGAGC
The DNA here is from genome assembly GCF_033807715.1 of Cololabis saira. Classification (NCBI taxonomy): domain Eukaryota; kingdom Metazoa; phylum Chordata; class Actinopteri; order Beloniformes; family Belonidae; genus Cololabis; species Cololabis saira. The sequence continues at coordinate 36,099,120 of NC_084598.1, forward strand.
GGCTGGGGCGGCTGGGGCGGTGAAGCTGGTGGGGATGAGGCTGATGGACCATCAGCCCCATCCCCACCAGCTTCACCAGCAGCCCCAGCTGCTCCATCAGCCTCACCAGCTTCACCAGCAGCCCCAGCTGCTCCATCACCCTCACCATCTTCACCAGAAGATGGTTGTGAGAACAAGCTCTGTATCTACAGTGTATACACTCAACATAATAAGCAATTTACTTGATAAATTTGGCGAAGCATACATACTCGCAGTTATTATAAAAAAGGTCTACACAATACCCTACATTGTAGAATTTCAATAATATCATGGGTCCTTGCCTATTGTATGTTGTCCATGTGAGTAATAAAAGGTTATGTACCCACATGAGAAGAGGACACTTTTCATGGATCCACTCAGGGAAAGTAAAGAAAAGATGAAGGTGTGCCTGGAGTCTACAAGGTAAATTTGACTCAAAAATGTAGTTGTCCTTGTGTTCTGTGAATTGTTAAATGATTATGTGCAGCAGTTAACACATACTTACATGTACTACTTACATACTTTAGAGCATTCATGAGGAAAAAAGGCTGCAATGTTTCAAGGTGGACATGCAGCACTCTCCCTCATCATCGTCAACAAGACGGCACATCCTGTGGTGTCCTGGCCTTAAAAGTGAGTGAAATGCAGTTACCTAAAGATAAATGTCAAACTCAAATTGAGAAGCAATCGACCTGCTTTTATACATCATGTTGTAGGTTTTATTTAATTTGGTAATACTGTACATGTACTGAATGTAATTCTCTAAATTTGCTGTTTGATTTGTGTGTAATTGATGAGAGAAAAATATCATAGACCATTCAATCCTTATGCCATTCCACTTATCAAATGTCTCTTCAGTTTGCAGAGAAAATTTTACAGGGGGTAGCCATAGATTGTGACACACCAAAGAAGGCAGTGGATAAGATGAGGCTGGACATAGCCACTTCCCTCCTCAGAGAATCTGGTGTGTTTCCTTTTTGCTCTACATTGTCATTCACTTCTGTACTCTTTAAAACTGTAGAGATTGTTTGGAATAACATTGTGCAGGTTTCCCACTCTGCAAAGGGTAAAATAAGACAAGGCTGTGAAGTTTCAGGTTGAAAATTGTAATCTTTGTATCATTTTTCTTTTTGTAAAAAATCGAAATTGGTCATTTTGACCTGAGCATTATATAAAGGTTAATCTGAACATATTCATTGAATACTGTTTGCTTTAACAGATGATCTAAGCAGCCTCTGCTTTTATTGTGGGATGGAGGACCAGGATGAAACACAATGGGTAATTTCTTGACATTAAAAATGTAAAAAATGAAAATAAATATTTTTTTTCAGACTTGGTCAACATTAGATTTGGAGTGGTAATCACAATAATCTTCTGCATCCTCAGCATCTACTAACAATTAATATTGTGCTCATTTTATACCTTACCTTACAACTAAGATTACTTAAATATATCTCAGGATTAATTCAATTCTAGTTATAATACATTTATGTGGTGAGAACTTCCAAAAATTGAAGAATTCTTATTAATATTAGCAGTCAATTAATCAATTCTGATTTATGTAGAAAAAACAAGCTTTAGATTGTTTTTAAGACATTCAAGGCCTGTTTAAAATATACATTAAATGCCATAATATGTCCCCTTTAATAGAGTGTGTGTGTGTGTGCCTGCGAGTGTTAATCTACACCAGACCTGGGCAATTATTTTTTCCATGGGGCCACATGAGAAACAGAAAATATTGTGGAGGGCCGGGCCAAAAGGCTGAACTCAATTCTGCATAATATTAATTGTATTTCTTTATAAAAAAACAGTAAATAGTAGCAATTCATACAACACAAATGAGAGTTTGTACAGTGTACACACTGTTTGTACACCATAGAGTGGTGTACAAAAACACAGATTAAAATTTTGACCTTTAGTGAAATATTCAGTTGTTTTTAAAGCTTTTAATTCTGATTTTCTTTCAACTCTTTCTCAAACAAGAAGCCCTAAAGCCATTATGTCAAAAGTTAAACTCCAAATACGTTTTGTCAACAAAAGGATTTGATTTAACAATTTAAAAATAGCCTACATATGCAACACATGATGGCACCACTAATAGTCTAGACGGGATGTCCCAAAAAGTGAATGTAAGGAGCATTTATGGGTACAAGTCGGGAACCGGCCTACTTTACATATTTCAAGGGTGCTGAATCCAAAAAAACCGGTACCCGAGCAAAATTTTGAGTTTTTGACCTTCTAATTTGCATATCAAAATGGCCGCCAAACTGCCTGTCTTGTTCAGTCGTTGGACCATTTTCCCCAAGTTTTTTTGTAAGTAGGCATTCAAAGATGATGAATTAAGTGTCTAGATCTATAGTCTAGGGTCAGAGCAAGGATATAGTGGAGGCTCAGAGCCTTTTTTATGTATATATGTGCAAAATACCAACTTTTAAGGTGAAATTAAGCACTATTTTTATCATTTTTTAAGGCCGACATAAATATTCAGTCAATATCAATCTTAAATGTTCCCAGTGTATATATGATATGTGATGTATTCCATATTACATAATAACTAAGAAAAACACCATTGCAAGTTATCTGTGAATTCATTTTTTTTATGCAAACAAAGCATAATGCTCTTAATTCAAACATCGAAAAACCCAAGTGAATAGGGAAAAAAAAAAACATGAAACTTCCCTTGAACAGTTCTACAGATCACATCTTGTTTCTGTATATTTCTTTCATGTTTCTAGCTGAATTGCTTTGCTTTCATCTGTCTTCTTCTGTAAGTTCCATAGGTCACTTCCATCCATCCATCCATCCATTGTCCACCGCATTATCCGAGTCCGGGTCGCGGGGGCAGCAGTCGAAGCAGGGATCCCCAGACTTCCCTCTCCCCGGACACTTCCTCCAGCTCTTCCGGGGGGACTCCAAGGCGTTCCCAGGCCAGCCGAGTGACGTAGTCACTCCAGCGTGTCCTGGGTCTTCCTCGGGGCCTCCTCCCGGTGGGACATGCCCGGAACACCTCACGAGGGAGGCGTCCAAGGGGCATCCGGTACAGATGCCCGAGCCACCTCAGCTGGCTCCTCTCGATGTGGAGGAGCAGCAGCTCTGCTCCGAGCTCCTCCCGGGTGACAGAGCTCCTCACCCTATCTCTAAGGGAGCGCCCCGCCACCCTGCGGAGGAAACTCATTTCGGCCGCTTGTATCCGGGATCCCGTTCTTTCGGTCATGACCCAGAGTTCATGACCATAGGTGAGGGTGGGAACGTAGATCGACCGGTAAACCGAGAGCTTTGCCTTTCGGCTCAGCTCCCTCTTCACCACGACGGACCGATACAATTACTGCGGCCGCCGCACCGATCCGCCTGTCGATCTCGCGCTCCGTTCTCCCCTCACTCGTGAACAAGACCCCAAGATACTTAAACTCCTCCACCTGAGGCAGGAACTCTCCTCCGACCTGGAGGGTGCAAGCCACCTTTTTCCGGTCGAGAACCATGGCCTCAGACTTAGAGGTGCTGATTCTCATCCCAGCTGCTTCACACTCGGCTGCAAACCGCCCCAGTGCATGCTGAAGGTCCTGGCTCGAGGGAGCCAACAAGACCACATCATCTGCAAAAAGCAGAGATGAAATCAAGTGGCTCCCGAACCGTACCCCCTCCGGCACTTGGCTGCGCCTAGAAATTCTGTCCATAAAAATAATGAACAGAACCGGTGACAAAGGGCAGCCCTGCCGGAGTCCGAATTTTCTCAATTTTTCGAACTGTTGAGAAAAAAGTTGGACTCACTGAATGGATGTTATTTTGACTGCAGTTACTTCATTGCGCCGCTATGGGGGCGCTGTATCAACGACAGAGCACCAGCAGAAGAAGACGAAATCTCCAGAATTATTTTCCGTGTTTTTCCGCTATTTGTTGTATTAAAAATCGGCGTCCTGGTTTTCCCTGGCTGTTCAAACAGGTAAATATTGTTTCTTTTGCATCCAAGCATGTCTTGTTTATTCGTCTTATATTCGGTATATATACAGTACTTTAAAAAGCGACCTGGCGACTAGGAGAAGCAAGAGTGCAGGTGAAACAGTGCAGACAATTAACGTTACAGGCAGTTAAAAAGTAATAAATCATGTTACTGACAAGATGCAGCAATTTTGTCAGGGCTGAAAGTAGTGCACAAATATGCATGAAAGGTGATAGCGAGGGTCAGAGTGCAGGACGGGACGATTTGTGAGGCGAGCGTAACGTTAAGGCTGATTTATGGTTCCGCGTTGAATCCACGCAGAGCCTACGGCGTAGGGTACGCGGCGACGCGCACCTTACGCCGTAGGCTCTGCGTTGGTGTAACGCAGAGGCATAAATCAGTTTTCAGTCATTAGGCGCATATCAACGCGAAGCCAACGTGTACGTGATTTAAACATGACTTTTTATTCATCTTTACAGATCTTCTCAAAAACACAGAGCCAGTGGGTTTGACAAACGGTGGCTGAACCAATTTACCTGCTCAGGCAAACTGAGGAAGGTTTGGTCTGTTATTTATGCCAAAAACACTGTGACCCCCATGCAGCAGGAACTATCACTATTTATGTCTGTATCAAAATTAATACAAAAATACTTAATGCATGAATTGTTTTGTTTAAGGTGAAGACACCTCTGCGCAGCAGACTGAAGGAGAGGCACTGGGATGATGTTGTAAGGAGGCCATGATGGACCAGGACCAGGACCATCGATGCATCAGACCAGGACCAGGACCAGGACCATCCATGGACCAGACCAGGACCAGGACCAGACAAGGAGGCATTGGACTACCAGGAGCATGAGGAGGAAATGGAAAAATAGGAGGCTGAAATGTTCTCTGTCTGGTTGCGAGATTTGTCAGTAAAGAAACCCTACAAAAAGTCCAAATCTTACCAAGACTACTTGTCTTATATCCAGTCGAAATGTTTTATTTCTAGTCCAAAAAAAATCATTACATTTAAAATAAGACAGTCACTTAAAAAGTAACTCGTTCTAGAAAACCATTTTCACTCATTTCAGTGAAGATCTTCTCTTGTTCCATTGGCAGTTTTTTTTTTACTTTTTATTTTTGGTAAGATTGAGTTCTTATATTTGTATTTATATTTTTATGTTAATAAAATAATGCTTTAACATGATAATTGTCATATTTTTTCACATCTAATTTTCATATTATTTACATTCTTTGTAAATTGGTTTCTTGGGAAAAAGGGGCAGATTAAATAAGATTCTTCTTTCTGCTCCCTTTCATTCAGAATTTAGGAAGGTTTGTGTTTATATTAAATTGTTTTATTTTATCAATTAATGAAATAAAGAATAAATAAATAAATACATTTTTAATTATATTAGAACTCCCAAAATGAAAAATATCTTGTAAAAAGTGTTTGCTTGAGCCAGTTGAAGTCATGGTATACCTGCACGCGTGTGATCAGGATGGTGCCACCTCTGCCTCAATTAAAGCCAGGAAAAACCCTGTTAATATAAATTTGATGTTATAATTATTTATTTTTACTTGTCATGATGACAGGTGACGCAGCCTCCCCTGACCGCACGTCCTTGGTTATGATTAAGCAATAAAAAAGAGAAGTTGCCCTGCAAAAAATGTAATTTATTCAACAACAACAATGGTAAACAAAATGTGATGGTAGCTTTCTAAAGACATCACAATATTATCTTTGCCTCCCAAATATTAAGCAAGATACGTCATAACAATTGTCACTGAACTGTGATTTTGAGAAAAAGTAATTTGTAAATTTTGTACATATGTAATCTAACCACCTCGCAAAAAAATTAATTTATTTAACAACAACAATGGTAAACAAAATGTGATGGTAGCTTTCTAAAGACATCACAATATTAGTAAGTAAGTAATTTGTAAATTTTGTACATTTGTAATCTAACCACCTCGTTTAGTGATTTTCAGTTCTTCTTGTTCAGTGAGAGAAATCTAGTCTCTGTTGGGCTTTAACGAGTGCATCAAAGTCAGGTTGAATGTCTGAGGTGGAAATGCGAAGCAAAGCTGACAGATGATCATCAGTGAGAGAGGATCTATACCTGGATTTGTTGAACTTCATTACTGAGAATGTTTGTTCACATATGTAGGTAGAGCCAAAGAGAACCAACATCTTTTGAGCATGTCTCCTAATGTTTGGAAAGTTCTCCTCTTTGAGAGAAGAGTAAAAATCCACCAGTGATCCTGACTTAAAGTGCTCCGCCAGCACAGCATCAGACTGCAGGTCAATGAGTTCCATTTGAACATCACTGGGTGCATTATCCACACTGCAGGTCAAGGGAGAGGAAATCATGTGCATTTCATCCTCGATTTTTCTGAGATCTTCAAATCTCCTTGAAAACTCCTCATGCAGTGCTCCCAACATGGATGAATACCTGCAGAGGTGATCAGCTGATGGTGTGACTTCTTTCAGGGTTTGCATGTGAGTGAGACTGTTGCTATCCGGTTGGCTTGAAAGAAACTGCAACTTTCTCATGAACGCCTTCACCAAGCTGTTCATTTCATGAACAAAAAGGCCCTTGCCTTGCAGTTTGGTGTTCAGTTCATTCATCAGTGCAGTCACATCAACAGCAAATGCAAAATCTGCCATCCAGACGTCATCTGAGAGCTCTGGGATGTCTTTGTTTTTCTTTTCACAAAACTCTTGAATCTCTGCTTTCAGGTTCCAAACTCTTTTTAGCACTCTGCCAAGGCTAAGCCATCTGACTGTTGTGTGGTAGCCAATGTCACTATGTTCAGTCTCATGCTCCTCCAAAAGTGCAACAAACTGTCTGTGATTCAATGCTCGTGCCCTGATGAAGTTAACTATTTTAGTTACAACATCAATAACATGGTTAATTTTTAGCACTGACTTGCACAACACATGCTGATGTATAATACAATGCAAAAATACCAATTTGTGATCTGCGTCGATTTCAGTCACTTTATCTTGCATACGTTTCAAAAGTCCGACATTTTTCCCGGTCAGATTTGGACAACCGTCCGTTGTGACACCTGCCAGTCTGTCCCATTTAAGTCCCAGTTTGTCCAAGCACGCATTTACCTCCGTGAACAGATCGCCCCCCGTCGTAGTCCCTTTCATTGGCCGCACTGCTGCCAGCTCCTCCCTAATCTTGAAGTCCGTTATCCCACGGACGAATACAAGTAACTGAGCTGTGTCACGGACATCACAGCTCTCATCCAAAGCCAAGGAGAAGAAGTCAAAACCTGCCACTTCACGTTGCAGCTGAAGCTCCAGATTCCCCGCAATGTCCTCGATCCTTCTCGTCACGGTTCGCCTGGACAGCGGGACTTGCTCAAATGCTTCTTTTTTTTCAGGGCATATAAGTGCTGCAGAGTCCACCAAGCATTCTTTCACAAACTCCCCCTCCGAGAATGGCTTACTGTTTTTAGCGATTTTGTGGGATATCACAAAGCTGGTCTTGGATGCTGCATCCCTGGATGCGTGAAGCTTGGTAAAAAAGCCCTGCTGCTTTTGTAGCTTAGCAAGCAAAGCTTCCGATGTCCGCGCCTTTTCAGCATTACTGAAGTTTTTATATTTCTCCGCGTGTTTCGTCTCGTAATGCCGACTCAAATTGTAATCTTTAAACACGGCGATCTGCTCTCCACAAACTAAACACACGGCTTTACCTCCGACTTCGGTAAATAAATACTTAGCAGTCCATGTTTTGTTGAAAATCCTGCATTCGGCATCCACCTTTCTTTTTTTAGCGCAAGCGGACATTTCTGCGGGCTGACACCTGCCAGTCTGTCCCTGTGAAGATGTGACCAGATGTCGCACGTAGGCTATCAATTTACATATATTGCGTCATTGTGTTCTGTACGTGAATGAAAAATGACCTTCAAAATAAAAGCAATGCAGCTTTAGCTCACTATGAGGTAAAATTAGAAAATATGTTTATTTTGTAATTTCCAAATAACCTTACGCGGGCTGGTCAGAGTCAATCAAAGGGCCGTATGTGGCCCGGGGGCCGTACAATGCCCAGGTCTGATCTACACCCTGCAATACACACTGCAAAAACTCAAAATCTTAACAAGAATATTTGTCTTATTTCTAGTTAAAATGTCTCATTTTTAGTCAAAAAAATCTACTTATCACTTAAAACAAGACTCATCACCGGAAAAAACAACAATTTTCACCTGTTTCAAGTAGATTTTCACTAAAAATAAGTAGAAAAAATCTGCCAGTGGAACAAGATTTTTTTGCTCGTAATGAGAAGATAAATCTTGTCACTGGCTGATTTTTCTACTTATTTCAAGTAAAAATGTACTTGAAACAGGTGAAAATTGTCAAATAAGTTATTTTTCTGGTAATGACTCTTGTTTTAAGCTTAATGAGATTTTTTGACTAAAAATGAAACATTTTAACTATAAATAAGACAAATATTCCTGGTAAGATTTTGAGTTTTTGCAGTGAAATGTGAGTGCAATGTACAACACAAACGGTACAATTTTTACCATTGTGATGTTTGTAGTGAGAGGACTCCATTCCTGCATTAATTTTGCTCCATCCATGTTTTCTCTTCCCTTTTTCAAAAGCTCCTGAAACCTGTCAGCCTGCCTCTGAGGCCGAGCCTGCTACACCGCAGAAGCAGCGATAAGTTTATCACCATGGACAGTGGGTTTCTGGACTATCTGAGGGCTCGTGATGAGGTCATGGCGGACCGTGGTTTCACCATTCGAGACTTACTTGATGAGATGCTGCATGCCACGGTTCCTTTTCACACACCACTAAGCCTTTGGTTTGAATGCTGTTGCCCAGAGTTTCCAAAAAATTCCTTGCAAGTTCCTCCCCCTCCGCTCCTTCACGGGTTGCAGCATTGCCACGGAAGGATGGGTGTAAGTGTTCTGACAAAAACTTGTCAGGCGCCGTGGTTGAGCGAATGGGCACCGCGTACTCTCCGTGCATCATGCCAGACCTGTTCTTTGCTCTGTGCTTTTGTAAGCTTCTCGATCTCCTCAAGCTGGGCTGTGGACATGTTAATGTATTGAGCATAGAAGGTTTTGCATTTAACACAAGCCAGTGGTGTGTGGTGATCATCATGTGTTAGGAGATGGATGTGTTGAGATGGTGTTGGTTCGGTGATGGTGGAGGTATCTACATTAATGCAGAACTGCAGGAGGCTATTTCCAGGGCACATGAAAAGTTCTGCCATTGGTGAGGCAAGTGTGTTTTTCCTCCACTCTTCATGAGTCCTAAAGACTTTCACCTCCTGTGCCGGTTCTGGAGCGGTAGAAGCTGGCTGTGAAGTTTGTGACAGCTGATAAATATCCTTCCTGTGGGGACGTTTGAAGCGAATATCCTTCATCTTCCTCTGACCAGCATTGCTTTTGGACCCAGCATTCCACTGGTTCTGTCCATCAGTGCAGGCAAGCCCGGTTTTCCCCTGTCTCACAGCATTTTCTACCTACAGAGATATAGTAAAAAAAAAAGAAAAAAAAAAGTGCATAGATATTATAATGGGTTCACTGTGTTATGGGGTAAGGCAACTGTCAATTGAATTTATGCACATAAATCAAGTGTGCATATTATTCCACAGTTGTGCATAAAGAAATAAAAATTTAAAGATTTGTTTAAACGAGCTTGAGGCCGGATTGTGGCAGGATTTATGAAAAAAATCCGTATACATTTTAAGTTTTCTAGTAATAATGCAATTCGGTCCCGAATTTCCCGCGGTGGGCTGCGGATGTGACGTCACATGACGCTGCATGTGCGTTCTCCCCGTTCTCCCGTGCCGGCTTCACTGTTGGCTGCAGTACCCCCAACGGCCGTCGTGGTGAAGGGTGGCGCTAGAGAGTCTCATTTCTTAAAGGAGCCTCAAGCTCCTTTAAGTCAAATCATACATATAATATGTAGTGTTTATTTTCTCTGTGCGCATCTCAGATGCACATGCCTGGCACGCTATTCAACACTAAACTATGCATTTTACCATAATTTCAAGCGGAATGATACTAGCAAAACAATAAAATTTAAAGTGTATTTCAAATGCTTTATTGCTGCAATATTGCTGCAGAACAAAGAAAATGCTGCAATTAGTCTGGGCTACCTCACCCATCAGACAATCTAGCAACAGATGTTTCTTACCCTGAAAATAAAACATAGAAATTCAAACTAATTGTATCTATACAGCTCAAAACCATCACTAAACAAACCACCGTTGTCTAACTTGCTGGCGGGGTTGTGCTCGTTACTTTGTGTTAACGGTGTAGCAGAAAACAGCGTTTTTCTTGTTTATGGTCTCTGCGTTAAATCGACGCAGAACCTACGCCGAGGCTCTGCGTTGGTGTAACGTGAAACCATAAATCGATGCAGAACCTACACGAGGCTCTGCGTTGGTGATTGACTGATTTATGATCCACTGATTTTAACGTGCGCACCTTTTTTTTCGTCTTTTCAACTGAGCATGCAAACACATACCGGTAAACTGAGGGTGCAATGCATGCTTATGCACCCTCGTAGAACCGGGCCTGGTTCGGATACCAAAAATAAATACATATATGTCAAATAATCTTCTTACCTTCCATAGGATTGCAGCTGACTGGGAACACGATCTCCCTGGTCCAGCAACACACGAACATCCCGCCGTTTTCACTTCTCCAGCTTCAGTTACCAGCACCCAAGCATTATGCCACGAATTGTTTAAACACTGGTTAGGCTCGACATTTGCTTTCAAAAAAACAAAACGATCATGTTTGTAGGACAAGACACAACCGACTTTGTTGCTGTGCAGGTATTGATAAGCCTCAGAAGCTTTAAGATTGTCCATTGCTTTCCCATCGATTGTCATGGATTCCACGAAGTAGGAGCAGATCTTGCCGTAGGTTATGCTGGGCCATGTCGTCATGTTCTCCTCCCAGTTCTGCACTGAATTCGGGTGGGGGAGAGTAACGCCATTTCCAGTCAAAGTCGTAGAACCGTGTTCCGATGGCTAAGACATAGTTGTCGACATTAAAAACTCACGAACAGCCAGTATTTGCTTCAGGTTTGTGTCCACGCCGTATCCACGCCGCTGTGTTTATACTGGTAAACGCTGCGGAAACCACTTCCGGCGGAAATAGTCCGCATCAATGCAGAGTAATGGCAGCGCCCATGTTTTGGCGCGTAAAACTGTCTACTGGCTAGTCAGTAGGCGATGCAACGTGCTGATTGGCTCTCCAGAAACGCTTTGAAACCCGTGCCAAAGATCGCTGATTGGCTCTTATTATTGGCACGTCAAAACAGTGCCATAATTTGTAGTTGTAAAAAAAGTTTGTACCTTTGTATATCCAATGTCGGCACAGACTAATTAATTCCACAGCTACAAAAATGTTCCACACATGCACAAAATATTTCTACAAGTACAAATATTTTTTGCACATGCACAAAATATTTCTACAAGTACAAATATTTTTTGCACATGCACAAAATATTTCTACAAGTACAGAGTTTATTTTCACAAGCACAAATTGTTTTATACAGCTGCAAAACCTTATTACACAAGTGAACATCTTTTCACAGATACAAAATATTTATGGCTTTAATTTGAGCCCATAGATCCACGACGCAATAATCGCAGACCAACAACTGTTCCAAGATATAGCAACTGTGAGTCTAGACTGTGTGTGTGTGTGGGAGCCAGTGTATTTAGGGGCTCTCTAGCCTTGCAGTCTTCTCTCTTGCTTGCTTTTGCTGCTTCCAGATTTGGGGCTTGGTTCTGGGTTTCCACCTGCCATGGGGAACTAAGTATTCTTTCCTCCTGCATACAACACTTGCACACTTCACTCACCCACACACAGCATACATGACTGACACTCTACATTTAAACCTACATATACTTTTTGGTTTACTTTGATTTAATTTTTACTTTAATGATTTATTGATCTAATTTCTATTAATATGATTTACTAATAAATTAAATTTTTGAATTTGGTAATTCATGTGTGGACTCCCTCTTTGTCACTAACTGGCCCGGTTTGTGACACTATGTGCAAGTAAGTCCTATACATTCCACAACTGTGTCCTATCAGCACTGACACATTACTGTGCTATATTATAGTAATCCAATGTTGTCCTTTCTTACCATAATAGCCTATACTCTATTGACCACTCTTGGTGTATTCATGCTTCATGAGCCACAACAACAAACATGTGTAAATGTGCCAGTTAATGCACCAGTTAAGTTTTCCTGTCTCTCATGTGATTTCGCTGCATATTGTTCTGAGAGTGAATACTTTGCTCATCTGTATAATACACACTTAAGGGTAAATCATAAAGTCAGGTGCCCATATAAAGACTGTGATTATGAATGCACTGTCCTCAGTACCTATAAAGCACACAAGAGTAAAAAACACCGGGAGCATAACTAGAAGATGTTCCATTCAGACATAATTAGTTATTTTGACACAATTGATGAACAAGTGTCAAATGACAGTAATACTGTACAAGAAGTATCAAATGACAGTAATACTGTACAAGAAGTATCAAATGACAGTAATACTGTACAAGAAGTGTGAAATGACAGTAATACTGTACAAGAAGTGTCAAATGATGTTGATATGGAGGAATTTGAAGAGGAGAGTGCGGAGGCTAATGTGAATGTACTTTTTGATTTAGAAAAACAGCTCAAGCACAATTTAGCATCACTTCTGTTAAAGATGCAAACAGTTCTGCACATACCAGAGAGTTCTGTGCAAGAAATAGTAGAACAACTTTGTCAAATCAATAAGCTGTCTGAGCCACTTATACATAACAGAGTGAAGAACGTGTTGAAGAGATATTATGCAGATATTGATGACACCGTTGTAGGAGAGGTTACAAATACTGTGTCAGAAAGTAACATGAGTTTTTGTGCTAAAGATAAACCCTTAGGAACAAAAAAAAGGAGAGAATCCTATGTACGGAGAGAGTTTCCACTGGTAGAACCAATACAGTATGTTGTGGAAAAGGGAAACAAACCATTTGCATATGTCCCCATTATCCCCGTTCTCCAGAAGTTGCTTAATAGAAGTGACGTGTTGGAGAAAGCCATGTCAGAAAAAATCCAAGTGCAAGATGAATTCTCAGGGCATGTTTCCAAGTGTTTGGAAGTCGGCTGTTGTTGTTCCAATATTCAAAAGTGGGGATCCTCTTTCTACTTGTAATTACAGGCCTATAAGTATTTTACCTACAGTGTCAAAGGTTGAAGAGAAATTGCTAGCTGAGCAAATCACCTGCCATCTGAATACTAGTTCATTTGCCCTGCACCCAATGCAGTTTGGCTTCAGAGCCAATTATTCAACCGAGACAGCCAACTGTTTTTTCACAGAAAACATCAAGTCTTTATTGGATAAAGGTGGTGTTGTCGGAGCTGTGTTTCTTGACCTCAAGAAGGCATTCGACACTGTTAATCATAGAATTCTCATGTCTAAGTTGTCTAGCTTCAATTTTTCTTCCAATGCACTAGAATGGATTGAATCATATCTGTTGAATCGATCTCAGTATGTCCGAGTACAGAATCATCAATCAGCTGCCCTCCATCTGTCTACAGGTGTCCCACAAGGATCTATCCTGGGCCCATTGCTATTTACATTATATATCAATGATCTTCCAAATGTATGCCCTGACACCAATATCCAAATGTATGCGGATGACACTGTAATTTATGTACATGGAAGAAGCATGACACAAGTTGCCGATGAACTTACAAACTCCATGGTTAATGTAACGGCATGGTTAAAGCAATGCTGTTTGCAACTAAATGTGTCTAAAACAGTATGTATGTTTTTCACCAAGACAAACAGTTCTACTGTAGAGCCTGATGTCTTTGTTTCAGGGGAGAAGTTACAGGTCGTATCTGAATATAAGTACCTTGGAGTGCTGATTGATTCCAAACTTTCTTTCAAGGCTCAGGTGAAAAAGGTCTGTAACCGGGTCAAGTTCAATCTTTCAAATTTCAGGTTCATTCGAGATAACATGTCAACAGAGGCAGCTAAGATGTATGCATTCTATGGTCATTTCCCATATCACTTACTGCTTAACAACCTGGTCGCAGGCTAGCACCACTACTCTAAAACCATTACAGTCTTTGTATAAACGAACACTCAAAATCCTTGATAAGAAATCAGTATATTTTCATCATTGCCCAATACTAAAAAAATATAACTTGTTGAGTTGGGAAAATATGATTAAATATGTAGATGTTTGTCTTATGCACAAGATTATATATGGCCTGACTTCTCCTCCACTCAGACACTTTGTCAATATTAGAACAACTGCTGATCGGTTCACAAGAGGTGCAGCAAGAGGGGATTGTATTATTCCACTCAGAAAAAGTGCTTTCAGTCAGTCTGCATTCTCTGTTAATACTGCACACGAATGGAACTCCATCCCTACAATTATCAGAGAACTGGACACATAGTTTATTTAGAGCTCATTTAAAGAAATGGTTGATTAATACTCAGCTCTGTCAGCACTAAAACTTAATTTGCACCTTTCTTTATTTTTGTACTTTTCTGTACTTTCTGTATCTTTTCTGTACTTTTTTGTATTCTTACATCTGTCCAGGGACTACAGATGAAAAATAGCCTCTTGGCTAACTCTGGCACATTTACAGCAATGTTTTTTTTGTTGTGCATTGTCCCTGTCAAATAAACCAATAAATAAATAAAAAATAAATAAATACAGGTCATATGCAGATGGACAGTACTTTAAAGAAAATGCTCTCCTTAACTCAGATGAGTTTACAATTGCTTTGGGGGCCTATATTGACGAGGCAGAATTGGCGAACCCCCTAGGAACGTCAAGGGGGAAACACGATGTGTGCAGTATACTGGGTCATTCTGAACATACTTGCAAAATATAGGTCAAACGTCGATTCAATCCAGCTTGCTCTACTGTGTAATTCATCCACAATCAAAGAAGAGAAAAATTACGATAAAGTTCTGCAACCTCTTATCTTTGATCTAAAATTATTGGAGCAGGACGGTGTTTACGTGGAGAAACTAGGTAGAAGTGTAAAAGGCACAGTCTTATTTGTGGCTGCTGATAATCTTGGTGCCCACTCTTGCAGGATTCATCGAGTGCTTCAGTGTCCATATTGACAAGTTCTGCAGATTCTGTTTGGCAAGCAGTTCTGACGCTCTGAAGGGGAAACAAGAGGTATGTGATGGATGCTTTAAACTCAGAGACAAAGAGTCCCATGATAGGCAGGTGCAGGAGGTGACTATGGACGCCACATTGCAAAAGAGTTATGGCATCAAAAGAGCATGTCCATTAACTCAGAATCTCGAGCATTTTCATGTGGTCACAGGTTACCCGCCGGATTTTTTACACGATCTCTGTGAAGGCCTCATCCCGTTTGAATTAGGTTTGTGTCTTAAAGACCTAATAGACAAGCGATATTTCACACTAGACATGCTTAATCAGGCCATCAAGTCCTTTAGTTACCAATTTACTGACAAAACAGACAGACCTCAGGTAATTGGAAAGGGATTTCACACCAAAAAGTCTATTGGTGGAAATGGTCATGAGAACTGGTGTTTCATAAGGCTCCTTCCATTATTTATTGGTCACTGTGTCCCCGAAGGTGACGACACTTGGGAAATTCTCATGCTTCTCAAAGACATTGTTGAGCTAGCTGCGGCAACAAGGCATAATGAAGAGACAGTGCATTTCTTAGAAAGTAAGATAACTGAGCACAGACAGCTTCTGCAGTCAACATTTCCTGCCTTGTGTTGTGAAGTTGTCAGAGTTGAATGATGTTTTCCCATTATTTGCATACGTGGTGCAAGGACAACTTATGGTAACACTGAGAAGATTCATTATTTGCTAAATGACAATCTTTTTATGTCACAGATCCCCAAATGAATGTATTTGGCTGCATATGCAAGCATTTGTCCCTACCCAAATTAGTACTAGTGACCCACAGATGACACATCAACATTATGGCATTTATTTACATGTTTCGATTGACAAGACAAACTAGAATTTATCCCCCAGACTGCACTTTGAGAAACCCTGTCGCTAAATTACTCGTTGATTTATGTTTCATTCACAGATGGCTGCACAGGATAAATTGATCATGAGGGTTATACTCTCGCCGTCGGATATCCGGAAGCTGACAATGATTCCACGACCACGCACAGTAGAAGAGTTAACTGTCTGGCTGACGTCCACTCTCCCGACCAACTACCCCTTCTCCTTACTATATCAAGATCCTGATTTTGACAACCAAATGTGTAACCTCACCGATCTCTCTGAGCCTACCATCCAAATCATCACTCTCATAACGCTTGAACCAATACCATCAACCAGTGCAAAATCTAACCTGAATGATTCAACCACAACAGCACCCGACCAAGATAATTCTACTCCCACAAGCAGCCAGGCAGACACAGAGATTCTGTCCACCATCTCCTCCCTGGATAGAACCTTGCCATGGCCAGAAGTATTTGAGATTCCTGATTTTGGTGTCGATGTTGAGTATAGACTCAATCATGCTAATGTGAGGTATGGGATGGATCAAACCCTCCTCAAAGTGACAAAGGAGCTGAAATCCAGTATCCTGGAGAAACTGGCTCAGACCATGTATGCATTTGATCCATACCCCGGACAGAAAGAGCGTGAGGCCGTTGCAAAAGCCTTAATAGAAAAACACCCGTGCCTTGCTTCATGCTACATAAGAATACTATACGGTGATATATTACATCCAACAGCTGAAGGTGTAACACTGAACATACAAAAGCATGATTCTACTGAGGCATTCATATAGTTTTTTCCATTCATACTATAGTGTCTTCCATTCTGCACATCAGTGTTCAGTAGGTGCTTAGAAATGTCTACTCAAATGATGTATGTGTTTGGCATTTGAGAAGGAAATACCATTTAGTGAAGAGTTAACACTGTTTTGAGGGTAGAATGTGCTTTTGCAAGAGAAGTGTAGGATTTTGCATTTTGTGTGTGAGTTTTGTAATTTGTGTTTAGAGTTTTAAGAAAGTGAGGTAGTCAGGAAATGTGTGTAAACAATTGTGAAAAACTGTAACACTATCCCGGACGTTGGTGAATATGACCACGACAACGCCATGCTCTGCTGTCAATAACTTTGGTGTGACTGTATGTGATTTGAATGATATGACATGATGTATATATATTTTTCCAATTTAATTCCTTAACCGCCGGGGCGGCAGTAGCTCAGGTGGCAGAGCAGGTCGTCCAATGATCGGAAGGTCGGCGGTTCAAATCCCGCTCTCTGTTCCAGTTTGCTGTAGTAGTGTCCTTGGGCAAGACACCTTACCCACCTTGCCCCATGTGAATGTGTATGAATGTTGGTGGTGGTGGTCGGAGGGGCCGTTTGGCGCGATATGGCAGCCACGCTTCCGTCAGTCTGCAGGGCAGCTGTGGCTACAAAACATAGCTTACCACCACCAGTGAGAATGAATAATGATTTCTGTAAAGCGCTCTGGGTGCCTTGAAGGGTGCTATATAAATCCAAGTCATTATTATTATTATTATTATTATTATTAATAACCAAATATGTGTATCTATTAAAAGAATAAATGTACAGTGTTTTAAATGTTTTGTCTTGACTATGTTTGTCATATCTTCTCTTAACCACTAGAGGGAGCTCTAAGATCCCAAAACTGGCTTCAAATCTGGTGCAAATTCTTGGCCAGGGGACTAGTTCATTGAACTGTATTTACAATTTGGTTTTTCGAGGAGTTAAAGTGCTATTAATGGTTGCCATTAACTCATGTTTCAGTAACCCTTGAATAAGGTGTTTTTGTAGTTTTAACTGAACTTTTTTTTTCTTCCCCCATAATATGGGTCAGCTGAAAATAAACCTGTCCAGTATGAAAAAAAAATAAATAAAGATTTCAGTTAAACCCTTTGCTAAAAAAAATATCCAAATAATATCCATTTAAAAACCCTATTAAATCGTCTTTAAAAAAAGATGATTTAATAGGGTTAGTTAGTAGCAAACTAGCTTGCTATTTCTCTGTTTGCACTCAAATATCTTCCCCAAAACAAATTTCTTTGGAGGGTAATAAACATTTTGGATGTATTTTTTTATGAAAATTAATTATGCAATACTTGCTTATAGCTATTTTTCATTGAACCCCTTTATTTTTTACACTAATCCATACCTGTCAAGTTTTGGATTTAAAAATAAAGGATATTTTGTGCCGTCCGCTGCCAGCCGTCCCACCAGCCCAATCAAGGTCCAGTATCCCTTACATTTTAAGACATTTTTACAGGAATCTATAATAACTACCTGTGAACCACTCACAAACTACAATTATGTGCTCAAGCATCTGATAGGCCGACCTTTGTTGACACTGAATTGCTGTGGACATAATTTATATAATAGAGCCTTAATGAAAAAAGAAAAGGTAATCAAAGCACATTTATTTATTTTACATATTTTCAGTTTATATACAGATTACTTGTCTTCAATTTTATTTACATTTTTTTTAATATGTCATTTTGACCCGAGGCCCGGGAGGACTCTGGAGAAGGATTACGACGAGGTGGGAACTGAAAGCATTGATGAAGGAGAGGAAGAGGCAGGATAATATTAAGACGTAAGTGGCAGCGTCGGAAGGGAGGACGAAAGAGGAGCACTAGATCCCTTGAACATCCGTCAGCCAGTTCTCAAGTTTTGTGTTCATGACGGAAATGCAGTTGATGTTTGTGTCAGTTTGGCATCAGAAATGTGGTAAGTCTGGAAATCTAGATTAAAGTGAATTTATCTGAAAAAAAAAAAAATTGTCATTTTGACTAATGTGGCTCTCTGGGATTCACGGTAAGCGACCAGGGGGATTTTTTCACAGAAAAAAGGCATTGCTTGTTTTGGACAGAATGAGGGCCCTTATATCAGACTCTGTGAAAGCAGCCATCAAGATGACAAACTCAGTTCCAGCTGTGATTCCAGGGGGCACAACAAAGTATTTGCAGCCCATCGACATTAGTGTGAACCGAGCATTTAAGGTGGCACTCCGAGTTCAGGACCCATGGTAAGAGTATTGTCTCTTTTCAGTTTACAGTAATATTAACATTTATCTCATGATTTCATATGAAGCTTTTAGTTGACGTCACTGGTGTAAATTAGTGTATTGGCAGGGAATTGCAAAGAAATTGAATAAAAATGTATTACGTTACATAATTTAGTGAATAGATCATGATTGACAACATGCCGTATCATGCTTTGTAGCAGCCATCTTGTAAAATTGATTTTTCATGACAACTCTCACTGGTGTTACCTTCCCCATGGGTAACACCAGTGACAATCAGTAACAGCAGTGACTCCAGATGTGTGGATACACTTTATCTATTGGTGTTTATTGAGGTTTTAATTTTTGCATGAAATAAAACAAAATAAAAAAATCAGGATTATAATTTGTGTCTTTTGATTGTTAATCCTTCTTGGGTCAGGTATGGCTAAATTGAGTGCAGCTGAGAAACAGCGTCTTTATAGACGATGCTGATCCTGAGCGAAGAGCAGATTACTTAGAGAAAAAGAAGCAAGGCTAGAAAAGACACATTGAAGCAAAGAAGAGAAGGAGAATAACTAATTTAAGAGAATATTTGAAAATATAGTAAAAAAATATCATGTATAAAGCTGTACAGCCTTATAAATGTGCTCTCACAGAACCTCTCTCAGGGACAGCAAGTGCAAGAAAGAAAGCAGGAACAGGGATCGTCTTCTGTAGAACAGGAGATGGCCAGGTTATATATTTTATGGAGTTTTATTTTCATGTTCATTTAAATGTAATTTGAATGTTTATGTTTAATATGTATATTTAATATCATGTTTTAAACAAATATATGATTTTTTTTTTTAATTATGCAGATCTTTCCCTGGGTTTTTCACAAGGAAAAGTCACTTTGGAAAGCGAAAGAATCAGGGTCTAAAGACCTGTGGCACAGCATTTACAAAAACCTGGAGGCCTTTTAGTGTCTATGTAAACCTGTTAAACATCAATTCAGAGATGACCCCAACCTCATCTGAAGAGTTTGAACTTGCCCAGGCAGGACTTGGAAAAAGACATCTCAACTTGTCTCAAGGATATGAGCCATGAAGAGGTATTGCATAAAGGAAAACACGTTACAAATTGCACCTAAGTGTTTATATTTGAAGCATCCCACTTTATCTTTGTATTAGTTTTTTCTTTAAACATGTAGACATCAACTAGTCCACCATCACCTATGTTAGTGTTTCCTTAGTTCTTCACACTACTACAAAATGAGTATCCTAAGATGCAGGAGGTGACAGGAGGATGGCTACTCTACAAGGCTACAGGTGGAGAAAATTTGTAATATAACAACCATTGTAATGAACTGCCATTCAAATAACTTGCCCAAACAAACATCTGAAATTGTCTTAACAATGTTGCATTTACAGGTGGTCAGGGTAAAAGGAGACTGACTATGATTCCTCCTGATTCTGATGGATACACTGGGACCCTAATTCGCAGTGTTACAGGAACATGGAAAAGCACCCTGTATATTGTGCCTTTGCAACATGCGTTTGACCTGACTCTGTTACCTCCAGATGCCATTGAATTCCAAAGTATGCCAAAAGCACAATGCCAAACGTGCAAAGTGAGTTTTCCTTTGCAGATTTTGGCCCTTCATTTGGGCCTTTTTTTTTTTTTTTTTTATTGTGTGTGAGCGCCGCGTGAGTGGCAGCTCGTTACAGCAGCTCCTGCTCACCTTTGAGGTTTTTCTCCTTTTTTTCTCGTTTAATTTTGTAATCTTGTTATTTTTTGTAAGTGTGTATATATTATTTATTACTCTGCACCATGGAGACCAAAACAGCCGTTTTGATCTCAACTTTTTTATTACTTTTTTCGCCGTTTACGTCCGTGTCTGGGGGTCCCGCAAGCAGTCCTATTGTTTACAGCAGGGATCAGCTGCTTGCGCTCCGCAACACCGCGCTGCTGCAGCCCCATGAGAGACCCGACGTCCCCCCCGAGATCAAGAGGAGGAGACGGGGATGCCGTGCCGGAGCTCAGCGCCGCATCAGGAGGAGGAAATACAGACCTGTTCTCCCGTCTGTTTTAATGGGGAATGTAAGATCTCTCCCTAACAAGATGGATGAGCTGGCGGCGCTGAGCCGGCATCAGCGGGAATACAGGGAATGCAGCGTGATGGTTTACTCTGAAACCTGGCTCACTGCGGCGATCCAGGACACGGTGGTGGAGCTGGACGGATTTAAGTTGGTGCGGGCGGATCGGACGAGAGAAAGTGGAAAGAGGAAAGGAGGGGGCCTGGCGGTGTTTGTGAATGAGAAGTGGTGCAAACCCGGGCACATCACCGTTAAAGAACAACAGTGCAGCAAGGACATTGAGCTGCTGGCTGTTAGTATGAGGCCGTACTATCTGCCGCGGGAATTTACGCATGTTATCATGATGGCTGCATATATTCCCCCTTCTGCTAATGGTGATGCAGCATGCGATGCACTGAGCTCAGTCACCAGCAGGCTGCAGACACAGCACCCGCAGGCTCTCTTTCTGATCTCTGGGGACTTCAATCACGTCTCCCTGTCCTCCACTCTGCCAACTTTCACCCAATATGTTAAATGTTGCACCCGGGACAATAAAACTCTGGACCTTTTTTATGCCAACACCAAGGAGGCATACACCTCATCACCTTTCCCCCCGCTGGGCAGATCCGACCACAACCTGGTTAATCTCCAGCCTGTGTACAGACCCCTGGTGCACAGGGAACCAGCTGTCTCCCGCACAGTGACGAGATGGTCCAGCCAAGCTGAAGAAGCTTTGCAGGACTGCTTTAACACAACTGTGTGGGAGGAACTCTGTGACTCTCATGGGGACGACATTGATGGTCTCACTGACTGTATTACAGACTACATCAACTTCTGTGTGGAAAACACCGTACCAACAAAGACGGTAAGGTGTTTTTCCAACAACAAACCCTGGATTAATCCTGGCATAAAGGCTCTCCTGAAGGAGAAGAAGAGGGCCTTTAGATCAGGAAATAAAGAGGAGCTGAAGACTGCTCAGAAGGAACTAAGGAGGAGGATCAGGGAGGGGAAGAACTGCTACAGGAAAAAGATGGAGGAACAACTGCAGCAAAACAACATCAAAGGAGTCTGGAAAGGCTTGAAAAACATCTCGGCCCACAAGAAACCAGACTCCCAGGCTGTGGGGGACCAACAGTGGGTGAACGATCTAAATTTGTTTTTCAATAGATTTGATCAACCTTCTCCCCCTCCCCCAACCCAGCTCACACTGCTGCAACCCCTTTCATCTGCCACCACAGGACACCCCCCCTCCCCCTCCTCCTTCAGTTCAACAACAGCCCCCCCACTGTCATCGACACCTTCACCTCCAGCTCCCCCCCCACCCCCACCTCCACTCCCAAAACAACAAAGCTCATCCCACAGCCGACCCCCCACTGTTCCTACTCTCTGCTCTACCCCCCCACCCCCCTCCACTACCTCTGATACACCCCCCCCCTGCTCCAGCTTGTCCCTCACAACCCTCCAGGTGAGAAATCAGCTCAGGAAGATGAACGCGAGGAAGGCGGCAGGTCCGGATCGCATCAACTCCAGGCTCCTGAAGTCCTGTGCAGACCAGCTGTGCGGGATTGTTGGACACATGTTCAACCTGAGCCTGAGGCTGGGGAGGGTACCACCACTATGGAAGACATCCTGCGTGGTACCTGTTCCCAAGAACCCGCACCCCAAGGACCTCAGCAGCTTCAGGCCGGTGGCTCTGACATCCCACCTGATGAAGGCCCTGGAGCGGCTGCTCCTCCGACATCTCCGCCCCATGGTGAGCCCAGCGATGGACCCACTACAGTTTGCTTACCAACCTGGTATTGGGGTGGATGACGCCGTCATCCTCATGCTACATCGTGCCCTGTCTCACCTGGAGAAACCTGGGAGCACTGTGAGGATCATGTTCTTTGATTTCTCCAGTGCGTTCAACACCATCCAGCCGGCACTTCTGGGAGACAAGCTGGAGAATGCAGGGGTTGACAGTCACCTCACATCCTGGATTCTGGACTACCTCACCAACCGGCCACAGTATGTGAGGACACGGGACCACACATCGGACATGGTCGTCTGCAGTGTGGGGGCCCCGCAGGGAACGGTCCTGGCGCCGTTCCTCTTCACCCTCTACACTGCTGACTTCTCCTACAACTCCCCAACCTGTCACCTCCAAAAGTTCTCTGACGACTCTGCTATCGTCGGCCTCATCACTGATGAAGACGATAGCGAGTACAGAGAACTGTCCCAGGACTTTGTGGACTGGTGCCTGCAGAACCACCTCCAGATCAACGCAGGGAAAACCAAAGAACTGGTGGTGGATTTCCGCAGGTGTAATAAATCCCCCTCGACACCGGTGAACATCCAGGGAAAGGACATTGAGATGGTGACATCTTATAAGTACCTGGGTGTTCACCTCAACAATAAACTGGACTGGACTACTAATTCCTCTGCACTCCACAGAAAAGGCCAGAGCAGACTCTATCTGATCAGGAGACTGAGGGCCTTTGGTGTGCAGGAGAAGCTCCTGAAAACATTTTACAACACTGTGGTGGCATCAGCCATTTTTTACGGAGTGGTCTGCTGGGGCAGCAACATCACAGCTGCAGACAGAAGGAGGCTGGACAAAACAATCAAAAGGGCCGGCTCTGTCGTGGGCTGCTCTCTGGACACAGTGCAGGTGGTGGGAGAGAGGAGGATGATGGCTAAGCTGTCATCCATGATGGAGAAGGACTCCCACCCCATGAAGGACACCTTCAGAGCGCTGGAGAGCTCCTTCAGCGACAGGCTCCTTCACCCTAGGTGTGTGAAGGAGCGCTACAGACGGTCCTTCCTCCCTGCAGCTGTGAGACTACACAACCAGCACTGCTCACAGTAGACCACAAACAATACAAACAATCCTGACAATAAAAACCATTCTGCAACGGGCATAAATAACATCTGTAAATATCCATCTGTTTTTCTTTTTGTATACTAGAATTTTTTTATTTATTACTATTTTTATTCTCCTTCTTATTCTTATTATTCTTATTATTGTATATACTGTTTATAGTGTTATAGTGTTTATTATTATTATTATTGTTGTGTGATATTGTGTGATATTGATGCCTCTTGTTTTGCACTATCCCCTTTGCTGCTGTAACCTGGAAATTTCCCCTCTGGGGGACTATTAAAGGATTTCTTATCTTATCTTATCTTATCTTATGTTCAGGAGTGCATGGAGTCTCAGGCCACGTTTACACGTAGCCGGGTATTTACAAAAACGGATATTTTCCCCTCTACGTTTTCAAAAAAATCCTCGTTTACACGGACCCGCATGAAAACGCTCTTAACGTCATGCAAGCCAATCAGAATCCTGGAAAAACATCAACAAATGACACGTGTGTAACTTCCAGTTAAGGCTGATTTATGGTTCCGCGTTACATTAACGCAGAGCCTACGGCGTAGGGTACGCGGCGACGCGCACGTACCTTGCGCGTCGCCGCGTACCCTACGCCGTCGATTTAACGCGGAACCATAATTCAGGCTTCATGCTGCTGGCTGACGCGCTCACAGGCTTGAATGAGCAGGAGGCTGGACGGGGGGGGGGAGTTACTTTTAAGTGTGACTTTAGAATATTAAACAGGTAAAATACAAGAAAATATTGACGGTGGCCAAACTAATTGTAAACACAGGTCGCACACATGACGCTGGTGAGTTTCTGGTGCATAATGTGACGTTCTGAAGCTTAAATCTCCGTTTTCCTCCGTTTTCCTCCGTTTAGACGCAAACGGGAAAACGGAGTTTTTGAAAATCTCCACTTTGGCCGGAGTTTTCAGAAATGATCGTTTTTGGTGACTTTGACCGCCGTTTCCGTGTAAACGAACGGCCAAAACGCATGAAAACGCCTCCGTTTTTGTAAATACCCGGCTACGTGTAAACGGGGCCTCAGTCGGCAGCAGGGGATATTGAGGTAAATGTGGCTATGAAATATATGTGATGTTGCATTGTGCTAGTACAATTTATTTTAGATTTTGATTGTTGTTCATTGAGTTATTGCAGAATATGTGTGGGTCATTTGTAATATTTTAGACATGTCAACATGAGGTCCAGATAGTGTCCGTGACAGCTCCTCCTGTGCACTGTGACACAGAGACATCTGTTGAAGAGGTACAGTACTTAATGTTATTGTATCCACTGTGAAATGCCTACATTTTTGTATGGGACAGTTGTTAATATTCAAACTGGTTTATCTACATCAGAAGGTTCCGTGTCCTATCTGTTTCTTGAAATTCACACCACAGTTCTTAGAGTTCCATGCCATGTGGAGAAAGGTATTTGAGATGGTTTATGTTAATTTTAGATGTATATGTTACTTATAGTAGGCTACTTATTATTTTATATTAGTACCAAAACATGTCTCCGTTGTACTTTTTAGAAAGGAAGATCTTAGGATGGCTGAGACATCTGCCATGAGCCAGGACAATGACATGCGCATGAGTACGAGCTTATAGGAGATATCCAGTGCTTACAGCACCGCCTGGGTGTCATCCGGGACTCAAGCCCCCAATCCCAATCCGCACCCTCACAGATTTACGTGCGCGCTCCAGCACCTTGCGTAAGGGCTTAGGGCTGTCCCATTCCTCAAGTGGTTAAGTGCGCGAGGGCTCCCGGCAGCCATTTTGAGCCCTTACTGCCCCCTTCCCGTAAGTCAGTTCCCCGCACACTTTGGGAAAGGGAATTACCCACAGTTCATTGCGTTGTGACATAAAAGGACGTTACCAGGGAGAATGTAAACAAAACAGGATGGCGGAGGAAAAGGAGCCACGTGCGACTGGGACTGCGGGACGTAGGAAATTCACCTGTAAGTATAAATACATATCCCACTGATGATTTAAATTCAGAAACTGTTGTCCCGTGATGATTTTACAACGGTCCTATTATTTCCTTCACAAACAGGGAGCGGCCAACAAACGCTCCGCTTAATCGAACTCCGTTTGGAGAATGAGACCCTATTTACGGGTCACAGAAATGCCTCTTCTCACGCGTTTGAGTATGTATTAAGATAGTAATCTGCAGAAATGTCAGTTCATGATTATTTATTTAGCGGGTCATGACTAAACCATAACTTGAGATATATTATTACACACACTCCTGCTGTGGTTCATGTCATGCAAATCAGAATCCCTTCACAACATACATTTTCTACAGTCAACAGTGTCATCATTAAAGAGATGGACCTTGTAGGGGTCATAACAGCGAGCCAGGCTGCAAAAAAGTGGGAAAATTTGAAGAAGAAGTACAGGGTGAATAAAGTTTGATGTGTCACAATAGTTTGGTGAATGGGTCACTGGATCACATATGGGATTCTTCTGCATGTGGATATGCTTCACACCATGGTGGATCTTCGGAAATCATCTGTCTCCGGTCCTGCAGTATAAATGGGGTTCATAACAAAATATAATTTGACCTTGTCTCCTTCACACAGGATCTGATCTTGCCGAAGACTGGCTCTGGAACAGAGGGGGGAGGGGTCACAGCCGCCTGGCCTTATTATAAGGCCATGCACAGAGTCGTGGGGCAGAGGGACTCCATCAGGCCTCTCAATCTGATTGCCACTGCAGTGGACTCAAGCGAAGAGGGGCCTGGTGAGGGGCCCAGTTCCTCTGCTCCAGGGCCTGATGAGGGCCCTAGTATCTCTGTTCCAGGGCCTGATGAGGGCCCTGGTACTTCTGCTCCTGCTCCAGGTTCATCCATGACAGCTACAGGGAAGAAATCAAGGAAGAGGAAAAATGAAGTTTTGGCCTTTCTAAAGGACTACACGGAAAAGCAGGACAAGAAGCTGAAGGAGCTGGACGAAAAGGAGGAGGAGAGGGAAAAGAGGAGGGATGAGCAGTTATCCCAGTTAATTGACATTTTTGGCAAGATGGTCGACAAGAGTTAGTTTTCCTCATCATTTTTTCTTTCATAATTTGAGGTTCAATTTCTTTTGTTTCATTTCATATTGGACATATCCTCAGTTGACCTGTGTAATAAACAGACTTTCTTTTCCCTTACCTGAGTACAGTGTTTGAATTAAGATTTCCTGTGTTAACAGAAATGCATACATGTAAATACTAGCAAGATAGTTTTAAATCCAACACAAACAAGTCAGGCAGTTTATTTGTTTATTTGGTTTGTTCATTTAATTGGATCCCCATTAGCTGCCACCAGAGTGGCAGCCACTCTTCCTGGGGTCCACACAACAAAACATAAGACACAATAAATCAACAAAATGTAAACACAATAAGACATCAAAACATCACATGAGACACAATAGATATCATGTCTGACAAAACATAAAAACAAACGGCATAGGCTTCAAATTAAAACAAACTAAAGTACACTAAAACCAACCATCACAATACATTAAACTATATCCCACCTAATGCCCTCAGATTTAGATAACATTTGGATACAAATTGATGTATATGGCTTAATTTAGGGTGGCGAATTATGTTTTGAGTTGTGGATAACCGGGCCAGGGCTACATAAGTTTTCACTTCTCCCTGCTCCATTTCGAGCAGGCAAAAAAAAGGGAAGAAAAAATAAAGCCAGTGAGGCATGTTTTTGTTCATGATTGTTATGATTTGTATTATACTGTATTTATGATTATTTTCTAACTATTGTTATTCGGTTTGAATATATATATTTTTCATTATTGAGCATGTTTGAAATAGTTTTTCATTCATTCAATGTGTTTCTCAGAAAGTTCTTCAAAACCTGTCTTAGTCGGTGCTTCAATAATTTAAATTGGCAACTTGTTCCACACAGACAGAGCCCGATATATTATAGACCTCCAGGCAGTAATGTGGTGATTCATTTATTTATGACCACAAATTCAAACAATTTCAGCAAGTTGAACAAAAACGTTGCAGTGAATAGTGATCATATAACTGAAATATTTAGCTCAGGTTACCATCAATTTTTACGCTCTCTTACAACAATGAAATGACATCATGCTCAGAATGGAAAGTAATATTAGATGGTCATAACACAGCTGGAATATTTAACTAAGGATACCATCAGTTTACACGCTCTTACAAGGAGGAAACCATTTTCAGAATGGAAAGCAAAATTAGATGGTCATAACACAGCTGGAATATTTAACTAAGGCAGTGCTTCTCAGGTGTGGGGCGCGCCGGAGACATGTCAGGTGGGGCGCGACAAACGGGAGGAAATTTTCAATTTCATGCCTATTTTACTATAAATGCTATTGACAATAAAGATAATAAATTCACTAAACAAAACACACACACAAACATAGCAATAATTAATAGCTAAACTGTATTTTCGCGACCATTCGTCACGCCGTGTGGAAACCCTCAGTTTTGTGTGTCATTTCTGGGTTTAAAACACACACATGGGGCCTGAACAAAAAGGCGCCGCCTACAGACACGGAGCGCTGCCTTACAACCACACACACACACACACACAAGCATACAAGTGTGGTATTTAAAAATAGAGCGGGAGCAAAACTTTGTTCGAGTGTGCTTTATTTAAGTTATAACATTAATCAAACCCATCGAAATCTCCATCCTCCGTTTCTGCATTCATCCGAGCCTGATCGCGCTGAGACCCGGGAGAACTAATCAGCTGCGACGGGCAAATCTAACAGTTATATCTGTCACGTTAGTTTGTCTGACTATAAAGTGAAGCTTCAAGATTTCACTGGCGCCCCAGAAGCAGCGCCGCTGATCTGTCGGCACATCAAGGCTGTCACAATTCTAATAAATGTATTAAAATGAACACATCAGTCAATCGAATTTCATTTTATTACATGTCATTAAGCTACATATGTTTGGGTCTTTATTTAGTGCAACTCTACGTACTTGGTATAAAACATAATAAAATTAATATCACGTGCACAGTAGGGGTAGAGACTATAAAGGAGCGACAACAGACAGAGGAGACAGACGAGAGAGATGAGAGAGTACGACAACAGAGATTACAGAGACAAGAGAGTAGAGACAAGAGAGAAATGTCAGATTATAATGTGGCCCTAAGGAGGCGCAGGGGGCGATATAGGTTGGCCATCCTTTGTGCACATGTGTCCCATGTAAGTATATCAAACTTTCTTTAAGGGTTAATCTCATTAGGGCTAAGTAAAGCAGTAAACTCCAAAGCTAACAGCCAAATACTGTCAGATAAGTCAGTAAATAATATTCTGTGACAAACAACTTTGTTCGAGAACAGTTTATTGGAAAAGGTGAACTCTAAAAGTATAGTTATAAAGTAAAAACACAGAATAGAAAGTTAATTAAACACACTGCCCCGACTCCAACAGCATGCTCGTCGAGGGCATTACTCACAGCTGCAGAGAGACTTCCGCCTGTCAAGGCAGAGTGTGGGAGCCCTCATCCAGTCCCTCGGCTACAACAAGGAGCACGGCTGGGGAAAGCACGTAGAAGTGGCCATCTTCTTATACTGGCTGGCCACCTCCTACAGGGTGGTGTCGGAGGCCTTCGACGTGCCCACGAGCACAGTGTTTGATATTGTGCATCGTGTGGCTAAAAACATGATGGCTATACTTAAGAGGGTCATCCATTTCCCTGCTGAACATGAGCTGGTGGGGATAGGAGAAGGCTTCGCCCGCCTGGCTGGCTCCCGGGCCTTCCACCACGTAGCTGGCTGCATCGACGGCACCCACATCCGGATCAAGCCACCTGCAGCAAACAAGGTCGACTATCTGAATAGGTACCCTGCATACGAATTACCCACTTCACAAAGATAAAATTGCCTGCTCTACTTCCATACCAATGTCAACAAGTGACCACATTTTCTTTTTTGGATCAGGAAACTTTTCCACTCGATCCAGCTGCAGGTGGTCTGTGATCACAGAGGTCGCTTCATAAACACCTTCACAGGTATGAATGGAAATCAGTATTGTATCAACAGGTCGATGCAATGTTGATTACATTCAGATAGTATTGTATCTAGTGTATGTACTAAATATACTAGATACTAGTATTCAGATTTGAATAGTATTTACATCACATCCCTTATCTAGGGTGTTATTCCCAAATATATTCAATCATCATGTACTGTATCAGTTACTGACATGACAAGCTATGTATCTCAGTGTTTATGTGTCAGGCATGCATCAGGCATCTAACAATCAATTGTTCAATGTGCCAACTAAAATGAAACATTTAAGAGGCAATCCTGCAAGTAGTGATTTTCTTCTTTGGAACACTGATTATTTACAGGCCTACCTGCTGCAGTGCACGACGCACGGGTCTTGCGGTGGAGCTCGCTGTACTACCAGTGGCTCTACCCACCTCCTGGCTGGATCCTCATTGGGGATGGGGGATATCCCTGCCTGACAGCACCGATAGCCCTGATGACCCCGTACGGGGAGCCGGTGCAGAATCCTGTGCAGGCAAGGTACAATCGCCACCATGCCAAGGCCAGATGTGTGGTGGAGAGGGCGATTGGAATGATGAAGACCCGGTGGCGCAGCATCTTCTTCAAGGCTCTCGAGGTAAAAGAAAATACAAGAGAGCATAAGATGTCTGTAAATGTCCCTACTTACAGAGTGGCTGGGCAGTGAAGCTGTATAAGGATGAACATTTTGAGATCATGAAACACAATACATTCAATGATTGATAAAGCTATGCAAGTGTTTTATTGTGAATGTTCATGTTTTACTGAGTTGTAGGAAATATGAGATGGAAAGGGAGACTATGAACAATAAATTGAGAGAATTGGGAGAACAGGAATTTAATATTAAAAGTCTGTTAGGAATGCAGAATAGAAAACATGTGAAAGCATTAATTGAGTTTTTAAGAGACACAGAATTATTTGAAAGAATATAGTAAAACAAAGAATGAGTGTTTGAATCAGTTTCAGTAGTCTGGACCATGAAAATGATCCAGAAGAGGGCGGTAATGCACGGGAAAAAACTGGATGCCAACCGCCAATAAACCTCAAGAAGAAGAAGAAGAATTGTGAATGTTGGTGCTTGTATTGTCTGTGACAGACTGTGAAGACGAATTCCCCCATGGGACAATAAAGGCTATCTATCTAATTAACAAGGATTGAAAATGACTGAGGATTAATAACGTGCAGTTACATGACACATCTCTTTATTCCTATAGGTTAAACCTACTTTTGTGCCGCTGGTGGTGTCCTCATGTGCCTTCCTGCACAATATATGTGTCAGCACCGGTGACATGGTGGAGCCAGATGTGGAGGAACAAGTCCTGAACGATGACGGGGACGACCAGCCAGAGGACCAAAGGCCTGGGGAAAACCTCCGGAACAGGATGGCTGCAGAGGTTTCTGCTCCTGGTGCTGCCATTCCTGCACTACAGGAGCATGACTATATCAGTCATCATGTTTCTGGAAATGATTGAATAAAAAATAATTGTTATATCATTTGACATTTCTTGTACATAGTTCCTGCAACATCTGTTCTTTTGTGTCTCGGCCATGTCTGTTCTTTTGTGTCCCTGCAATATCTGTTCTTTTGGCCCTTTCGCACTAGTCCCGCCTCAGCTCGGTTCTACCCGCCACGGCCCCGTCTTGCGCTTTTGCACTAGGGGCTGAGACGTGTAGAGCAAAACGGGTAGAGGCGGGTAGAGGCGTGACGAGCCGAGTCGGGCCGAGTAATGACTAGTGCAAAAGGGCCATTTGATTACAAAGTTCAGAGCACAAACCACACTTCAATTGCTTGTATTTCTTTATTATTTTTTTCTTCAATCATTATTTCAACATTTTCTCGAACATTTCCATCATCTGTTTCTGTCTCCTCTCCTCCCTTTCTGCATTTTCCTTCTCCCTCCTCTCAACCCACTCTCTCCATTCTCTCTCCCTCTTCTCCTCTCTGTCCATCCTCTCCTGCCTGTCCATCCTCTCCCTCTCCATTTTATCCTCCCTGCCCATCCTCTCTCTCTCCATCAGCTGTTGTCTGTCTATGGCATTCTTCTCTCTCTCCTCATCATTCTCTGCCATCCTTTCAAACAGCCGGACCACGTCCGGCTCCCTCCTCCTCTTGGCAGGGGGACCATCCTCATCCACCTGGGGGGGTTCCCTGGTTGAGGGAGAAGAGACCACCACCACATCCTGGTTGGATGAGTCAATGGTAACCGGGGGCAAAATGCTCGGCCCCTGGTCCAGTGACTCATCCATGAGTGTGTACCACTTCCAGGATACAGCAGTGGCCTCTCCTATCCGTTGTCGTGATTGCCGACCGCGCCCATTCCTCTGTGCTGATTGTGACATCACTGTGCACACCAGACACCCCCTTCATAACAGAGATGCCAGTACTGCAGGATTTTTCCAGCCATTACCTCCAACCACTTTTGTGCGTAATGAGATCCTTTGTCCCTGTGGTAAGTTCTGGCTTAGAGCGCATAAAATATTCTCCTTTCTGGACTATTAGAGATTTAAACTAAGATGTAATTGATTCTTAAGTCATGACTTTGTTTGTTTTTTCAGAGCGTTTTGTGCCAGTAGAGATCCCCAACAGGATCTGTGGTTGTCCAACAGAGTCACAGAGGATCAAAACTGGAAGGGCTACCACTGTTATCACAATGAATGGTAGGGGAAAAAGTGACTCTACAACTTTCATATTTACAATAGCTATGTACTGTATATGAAATCTCAACATAGCTATCAAGCAATAGATTAAATAGTTATGAAACCCTATGTTTGATGCTTTTTAGTTTTGTTCTTGTCAGGGTTTGACACTTCCCCCCCAGTCTTTGAGTTTCTGTTTTGCTCCACCTTTGTCCCATCTGCCCTGATTGTCTGCACCTGTGTCTCGTCGTGTGTCGTTATCCCCTGTGTATATCTGGTCTTGTCATTCCCTTGTTCCCTGTCGGACCTGTTTTGTTCCTCATGTTTCCTGCCACGTTCTTTCCTCCTCAAGTTTTTGATCCCCGTTTAGTTTGTTTTGATCCTGCTCTGCAGCGCTTTAGTTTGTTTTTTTTGTTAAATAAACCCTTTTTTCGTTGAACTCCTGCCTCCTGCGTTTGGGTCCTCAACTAAACCACATCCTAACAGAACGGACCGACCACAAATGGACCCAGCGGGAGAATGGATTTCCCTCTGGATTTCCCTCTGGGAAAACAGGAGGTTGCTCGATGAGAAGTCCCCCTTCTGGGGAACACGCCTGGCTCGGGGTGGGCCCCGGAGCATCCAGGCTCTGGAGCGAAGGCGTCAGCCCCAGCTAGCCGCTGTTCCGGCGGTGGTATCGGGCGCATCGTCGGTGGTGGTCCCAGACGCATCAGCCCCTGCTCCGGTGATGGTCCCTGACCCCCCGCAGCCAGCGCCACGGACCCGGGCTCCCCCGCCACCAGCGCCACGGACCCCGGCTCCCCCACCGCCAGCGCCACGGACCCGGGCTCCCCCGCCGCCATCGCCACGGACCCAGTGTGGAGCGGCTTTTAGCCACTCAAGTAATCTAAGGAGTCACCAACGTATTCGCACTGGATAAAAAGTGTACATTTGTGATCAGTGCTGATATCATTGTCAGGGTTTGACATTTCCCGTTTTATTTTAAAGCCCATGTCTTTGTGTTTCTTTGTGTTTGAGTTCTTGTTCGACCTTCCTGGTTCCCATCTGCCCTGATCGTCTGCACCTGTGTCTCGTTATCCTTTGTGTAAATCTGGTCTTGTCTTTCCCCTGCTCCCTGCTGGTCCGTCCTGTTTCATCCCTCCATGTGTTCCCCATCAGGTTTTGCTATAGTTTTCAGATTCTTGTTTTAAGTTCTGGTTTTTTTAATCCTGTTCAGCAGCGCTTTTGTTTTATGGTGAGATAAACACGTTTTTTTTGTTAAATAAACCCTTTTTTCGTTGAACTCCTGCCTCCTGCTCTCCTGCGTTTGGGTCCACACCTTACACCAGACGTGACAGTTCTTGTGTTTGTTATTTAAAGGACGATATGATCTCAGTTTGCCCGAATTGGCATGTAAAGTTTGCAACGGCACATGGACTGCCGGAATAAAAGATGTCATACATCCTTCACTTTGCCACAATATATGGCACTGACGTTTTCTTCTCCTTTTGTAGAAATGAAAATGGCAGCTCCTGGTCTGTCCTGTCAGGCATTTCTCCAAATGCTGGATCAGAGAACTGTCCGCTTCGGCTGTGTGAGTATTGAGGTTCTTTTCCTTTTATTTTTTTTGAAAAGCTTTGTCTTTATGATGTTTATTAAAATAATATTAGCTATTGCTATCCTCTTTTCATAATAGACTGGGAAAATTTCAGGAGACAGCTTCTTGAAAAGTTTTTTTTTGAGTGGGAG
The DNA here is from genome assembly GCF_033807715.1 of Cololabis saira. Taxonomy (NCBI): domain Eukaryota; kingdom Metazoa; phylum Chordata; class Actinopteri; order Beloniformes; family Belonidae; genus Cololabis; species Cololabis saira. The sequence continues at coordinate 36,133,380 of NC_084598.1, forward strand.
GCTGTCCAGTATGAGGTGGACAGTATCTGCAGGGAGGAGCAGTTCACCTGTCCTGCATGCAGTCCCGAAATGCTTGCAGTGTGTGTGGACGGCAATCGCAAACACTATCGATTCAGGACTGCAGCACGGAACTATAAAATATTTAGATTGTTGTGTTTGAACCAATAACAAAACATAAGTCACTCAATGTCCACCAATTACCCTCAGAATACAATACTTAATCGAGTGTTCCTTTGCTGTATTTAGATCTGAAGAACAGCCAATCTTTGACGACGTCGCAAACTTCGTGCATTACAAAACATGTAATAGCATTTTTATATATATCTAAGTCCAATACGTTTCATTTCCATCTGTCAATTGCCTTCTTTTTTTTTTAACTTCAGGTAGGGGCATTTGTGGATGAGGGGGGACTGGAAATAGCTGTCTGTCGACATGGTGTGCTGCTTTCTGCCCTCAACATGTACAGGGGAGAAATATTTGCATACCCGTTGTATTTGCAAAAGATGCTGGCTGTTAAAAGTGCCAAATTTTTTTGCATGGATGTCACATGCAAATATTGGCCTTACCTCCAAAAATCTGCCAGAGCTACAGCCCCTCCTCAGCATGAAACCCTTTCTTTCCGTGTCCTCCACCCGATGAAGGTCCACACCCAGGTTTTCTACCCCCACATGTCCCTGGAGAAGGCCATGTCCATGGCGATGCCAATGCCTCCACCAACACAAGGTGGGCCATACGCAGTGCCGCCCGGCCACTTTCCTCACCCAATGCTGGGGCACATGGGTCCAGGTCCGTGGACAGACATGGGAGGAGACACAGCAACTGTCCTGGCTCCATCGGGTACAGCCACCACGGTGACGGTACTGCAAGGAGAAATTTTCCAGACATCACCAGTCCAATTCAATTTTATTTATATAGCGTCTAATACAACAAAAGTTGTCTCTAGACGCTTTCCAGAGACCCATACCCAGAACATGACCCCCGAGCAGTTATCACATAAACAATGGCAGGTAAAAACGCCCCTAGTGGGAGAAAAACCTTAAGCCAAACAGTGGCAAGGAAAAACTCCCCTTTAGGAGGGAAGAAACCTTGAGCAGGACCAGGCTCATAAGGGGGGACCCTCCTGCCGAAGGCCAGACTGGTGGGTCAGGGACGGCAACAGCACAGCAGGCAGGTGGTAGCAGCAACGGGATGACCCGGGGTGGGGACCGCAGGCCAGCACGCAGCTCCCGAAGCTCCGGCCCAATCGTCAAGTCCCAGGTTGGGATGCAGGGTCGGGGAAAGGTTGAGAAGGGGCAGGGCCAGGGAGAGGAGTCTTGACGGACAAACCTCTCCCCCGCCTGCCTGGGCCGTTACCCTGCCCCTCTCACTCCCACGCTGCAGGTTCCGGTGTCCGGCAGAGGATGCTGCAACATGGACAAAAGAGAGAAAAGGGAGGAGAAGGGGGGGCCAGCACAAGAAACTACAGGAGGTCTACTAAACACTAACTATAGGCTTTACTAAACAGAAATGTTTTAAGTTTAGTTTTAAAGGTGGAGGTGGTGTCAGCCTCCTTAACCCAGATTGGAAGTTGGTTCCATAGTAGTGGTGCCTGATAGCAGAACGCCCGCCCTCCAAATCTACATTTGGATACTCTAGGAACTACGAGTAAACCTGCACTCTGAGAACGGAGAGCTCTGACAGGAACATAAGGCACTATCAGGTCTTGCAAATAATGCGGAGCTAAGCCGTTTTGGGCTTTATACGCAAGTAATAACATTTTAAATTGGATTCTGAATTTTACGGGTAACCAATGGAGCGACGCCAACACTGGAGAGACGTGGTCTCTCCTGCTGATTCCTGTCAGCACTCGGGCTGCTGCATTTTGGATCAGCTGGAGCCTATTCAGCAAATTACTTGGACATCCTGCTAATAACACATTACAGTAATCTAGTCTAGAAGATACAAACGCATGAACTAGTTTTTCTGCATCACTCTGAGAGAAGATTTTCCTAATCTTTGCAATATTATGGAGATGGAAAAATGCTATTTTACAAACCTGATTGACATATGGTTAAAACGACAAATCCTGATCGAAAACAACACCAAGGTTTATCACAGTTGCACTGGAAGCCATTGCAACACCATCTAATCCCTTCATAAAATGCTCTGGACCAAGAATGATAACCTCTGTTTTATCTGAATTTAGAAGCAAGAAATTTCTGGACATCCATTCCTGGATGTCCCTCAGACATGCCTGAAGTTTAACTAACAGTTCTGTTTCATCCGGCTTCATAGACAAATAAAGCTGCGTATCAGCATAACAATGAAAGTGTATGCCTTGATTCTGGATTATATTTCCCAATGGCTGCATGTATAAACTGAACAAGATTGGCCCTAGCACTGAACCCTGCGGAACACCATAACAGACCCTTGACTGTTCTGAAGAAACTTCATGTACATGAACAAACTGGAACCTGTCAGATAGATATGATTTAAACCAACGTAGAGCTGTCCCTTTAATCCCAACAACATGCTCTAACCTGTGCAGTAAAATGCCATGATCTACAGTGTCAAAAGCAGCACTGAGGTCCAGTAGAACCAGTATGGAAACTAACTAAGACCGTGTGTCCGCACTGCTCGCAGGCAATTGTTACCCGATTTTCCAATGATGTCGGTCTCATGAAGGCCCAATCCCAATTCCCCTTCACTCGCCTTGACCCAGGTGCCTGTCCCATTTCTCCTACTCCCCCTCGTTTTCATCCCTACCCTGATCAGGAAGCTGAGAGCCAAAAGCTGTTTTAATTTCAGCTGTAGCGCTGTTAATATGGCACTTAAGTTTTAATATTTTTTCAGGCGTAAAAGTAACCGTTAAGATCCCCAACCTGGGCTCAGTTTATCCAAATAACGCCTGTTAAGAAATTTGACTCGACGTTTTCGGAGATGAGAAGAGCCCTCGGCCCCGGGGAGCAGCAGCAGCTCACAGCCGGGGGGACAGATGTGATCGCCGGGTCAACCTAGCACCGTCGTCCCGGGAGAGAAACCTGCAGCTCTGTTGAGAATTACGCTGGCTGAAATAAATCATTTAGGAAGATGTTGGTTTAATAGATGAAATCTCACAGTTGTAGCTACGCCTGTTAAGAAATTTGCTCCGAAATTTCGAGATTTCTGTCTGCCGGCTCCGGAGCTTGGGTCTGCCTTAAATCGACGCAGAGCCTACATGTACGCCGTGGGTCGCCGCCTACATCGACGCAGAGCCCTCGGCGTATTTTACGTAACTTACGCCGTAGGCTCTGCGTTGGTGTAATCTGACAAGTCACAGTATTACTCTTTCTCTCTATTTCTCACAAAAAAATGCTTGCTCCCATGGTCACAGTCTGAGACGAGCCTGCCTGTTTGCCTTCGGTCGGCGAGTCAAATCGACGCAGAGCCTACGGTGTAGGTTAAGTAGTTTATGGCGTAGTTTACGTAGCCTACGGCGTAACCTAACAGCCTTTACTCCGGCGCGATTCTTCAAACAACGGACAAAAAAGGGATTATGTACATTCACTGAGTGAATATTATGAAAGTAAAATATATATTTGTCGCTAGAAATGTAATCAAAATGCATTTTTATGCAGAAACTAACTAAAAATATTGATTTATTCACTAAGAAATGTCGGCCATGTTTTTTTTTTTGGATTCAGTCCGCAAATAACGACGAAAAGCATTCTGGGAAATGTTCATAGCCCTTCGCTCGCGAAGTCAGCATCTGAAATCCCTCGATCCGTAGGGGCTATTCTCAGCCCCTAGCCCTCGATATGCCCACTCCCCCTAGGTGAAAAGAGGAATTGGGACACCACTACCCTCACGGGAACGCGCAAAATTTAGGGGTAGTGAAGAAAACGACGGCGAGGTGGTCAATTGGGACGCAGCCGAACACTCTCTTCTGCTTCTTTTTTGGTTGTGATCTCGGCTGTTGCTTGATTCCCTGTCTGATTGATGACCTTAAGGATGTGACACACACTTGCCCAAGCTGTAATGGGTACATTTACAAATACAAGCGTATCTGCTAACCACCGACAGCTGTATGAGCCATGTACATGCACACAGATGAACTCACAGCTCCCCCTGCAGATAGTGACACCCCCACATTTTTGCATAGTGTGTTGTAGCCTTCTTATATAGTAAGTGCAGTTTCATTAGTCATCATTCTCATTAGTTCACAGGATATTTTCTGTATATATATATCTTTCAGCATACTTCTGTAATGTATAAAAACTAATTTGAAATGTACAAATCTTTGACAGAACTGCAGAGGATGAAGGATAATAAAGAGGTGGCACACATTGGCTGTAGGCACACACACGATTGTGTACCTGCCACCATTCTTGTGACATTTATGCATGTGAATTAGTAAGAAAACAAAATAAAAGAAAACTTAAGAGAAAACTGTGAACATTGTCACTTTATCCAAACTCACCTTTGAATTTTGTTCAGAAAATAGATAAAACTGTAAAAAACAAATGGAGATGGGCTTGGCTCACTGAAAGAGGGGATGATGGAAAAGCCGTAGGTTTGTGGTGCAAAAAGCTAAAACTGCCGGGTGCATGTATTTGTGTCGTATTCATATTCAGTACGGCAGTAATGGCAAAAAGGTGCTTATGTGCCATCAGGCAGAAGAAAAGCACAAAGCTGCTGTTCGTTCCCTGCAGCACGCCTCCCGCCTCCCTGCCGGGTGCATCAACGGCTACAACCGAGGTGCTCGCATCCATGACTGAGCCCGTGTGCAACTTGAAAGTTCGCATATGTGCGTTCATAGCGGAGCACGACCTGTCGTTCACCATCTTGCAGCCACTAGTTGACCTAGTCAAGTCGGTTGCTGAAGATCCGAGGGCACTCTCCAGAATTTCCATTTCTAATGCACATGCCTCCTACCTCTGCACACATGGCATTGCTGCCCAGCACCAAATTGAATTTTCAGCCAAATCACGATTGTGGTGAGACGCCCTTCAAGTTAAGGGCTCATCAGTCTCGACCAATGGCGTGCGTGGCTGGCTCATTTAAGGGAGAGTGATCGGGGTTTCGGAAAGTGCGACTATTCGTCCCCGCCCATTGTTTCCGGTTGCTGCTTCCTGGTTTCATTCACCTGTTGCGGTGCTTCACTGCTTGGCTTGATCATCAGCGTATCTTGTGACAAAAGTTCATGCAACTGGTACGTAGTCTGCTGGTTACAGCATGCTGTGACGGCACTCTTTGTTTACTTTTTTTAATTTACTGCCGACCTGCATCTTGTTGAGTTCATACTTTGTGTGTGGTTGGTAACCACATTGGTTAATTTCTTTATTTTTCTTTCCATTACTTTTGTGCTTTTTATATTTGGTTTTGTATGTTTGTCCTTGATTGCTCATCTCCTAATACCTTTTTTTTTGGTTTCTTTGCTTTCCAGGTGCTGAGCGTCCACGGCGGGGTGGCAAGCCAATCCTTTTGGTAATGGTGCTCTATTTTCCGTGTGTGTGAATTTCACGTATGCTTAGTTTGCTGTGCCTCTTGATTTATATTATCCTACGTTTGCAGTTTTTGGTTTATTTAATTTACTTCCTTTTGATTTACAGTTAGTGTGACACATGTGTCTGCATGGTATGAATCTTTGGACCCTTGATCCATTTCTCTGGTAACCCCCCCTGCTGGTGGGCCTCAGCCCTGTCCATAGCGAGAATCCCCTCATCCCTGCCCCAAAATACCGAGGTGTGATTGTATTGTTATATTTGTGATTGTTTTAAAAAGAAGAAACCTGGTGTTTTTAAGTCATGAAATAAAATAAGAATTTGTATTTTCACAACCGTTTGTCTCTGGTGTATTGGTCATCCCAAAATCTCACGTGCGCCCTTAAAGTGTATAAGGCCACACAAGGAAAGTTGTTTTCTTTAAATGCTGAAGATTCAATTAATGCAAACATGGACAAGAACATTAATGTATTAGTCAGATACTTTGATGAGGATATGGGTAAAGCCCTGACCCAACACCTGGCCTCAAGAAAGGTTAACGTTGCAGATGCGACAACCATAACAAAACACACTGACGGATATTCTCCAGTCTAAAGGTTTAAAGTGGGATCAGGCTGTGTCTATTCTGTTAGATAATTGTAATGTCATGAGAGGGAAAAGGTCTGGAGTGGAGACTCAAATAAGACAGGAAAATCTGTCACTTCTGGACATCAGTGGAGACACCGTCCACATGGTGTCAAATGCTGCAAAGGCCCTGTTGGGTCCATTCCAGGTGTAGGAGCCATATTTTATTTTTATTGTTTGGTAAGTTCTTCTTCCAAACAGCTAGGGGGCTGTATTTATCTATTTATGAGACCTGAGGCTGACACTGACAGCGGAGTCATATTTAAGTTGATTATGATTTGACACAGGGGTTGCTGTGGAAAGGGGAAGCAAACAGTTTTCGACTGTGCTCTGCGTTAAGTTACGGTTTTTCTGCTTTATTCACACATATTTTTACGTTTCTAAAGACTGTTAATAAAAAGCGGCTTGTCATCTTTCCATCAAAGGATCCCGTTGATCTTATTTAAAGTTAAATCGACGGCATAGCCTACGGCGTAGGGTAAGGGGCGACGCGCACCATACGTGCGCGTCGCCGCGTACCCTACGCTGTAGGCTCCACTCTGTGTTTCCGAGTTCTATACCCTCCGCAGGGTGCTCGAGGGTTCAGGGGAATCTACCCAACCAGTCTACATGTGCTTTGTGGATCTGGAGAAGGCATTTGACCGTGTCCCTTGTGCTATTCTGTGGGGGGTGCTCAGTGAGTATGGAGTCCGGGGCCCTATATTAAGGGCTGTCCCGTCTCTGTATGATCGGAGCAGGAGTCTGGTTCGCATTGCCGGTACTAGATCAGACTTGTTCCTGGTGCATGTTGGACTCCGGCAGGGCTGCCCTTTGTCACCGGTCCTGTTCATAATTTTTATGGACAGGATTTCTAGGCGCAGCCACTGGCCGGAGGGGATCCGGTTTGGGAACCACAGGATTTCGTCTCTGCTTTTTGCGGATGACGTTGTCCTGTTGGCTTCATCGGACCGGGACCTTCAGCATGTGCTGGGGCGGTTTGAGGCCGAGTGCAACGCGGCAGTGATGAGAATCAGCACCTCCAAAACCGAGGCAATGGTTCTTCACCGGGAAAGGGTGGCGAGGCTTCTCCGGCTGGGTGGAGAAGTCTTGCCTCAGGTGGAGGAGTTCAAGTATTTCGGGGTTTTGTTCACAAGTGAGAGAACGATGGAGCGGGAGATTGACAGATGGATCGGTGCAGCGTCCGCAGTTATGCGGTCGAGGGTAGCGGACCGTCGTGGTGAAGAAGGAGCTGAGTCGAAAGGCGAAGGTCTCGATGTACCGGTCAATCTACGGACCTACCCTCACCTATGGTCATTAACTTTGGGTAGTGACCGAACGGACAAGATCGCGGATACAAGCGGGCGAGATGAATTTCCTCCACAGGGTGGCTGGACGCTCCCTTAGAGATAGGGTGAGGAGTTCGTTCACCCGGGAGGAGCTCGGAGTCCAGCCGCTGCTCCTTCACATTGAGAGGAGTCAGCTGAGGTGGCTTGGGCATCTGTATCGGATCCTCCTGGACGCCTCCCTAAGGAGGTGTTCCAGGCATGTCCACCGGGAGGAGACCCGGGGGAAGACCCAGGACACACTGGAGTGACTATCCCTGAATTCCAATCTCCACCCTGATGAAGAATTTTGACAGCTTGGCCCCCTGCAGGGGGAGGTTGCCCCAGTCCTACCTCCTGAAGGGCTTTGAACTGGACTCAAGACCTTTTGAGGTAGCTCCAACTTGCTACTCAACTTCCTACCCCCCGGGCAGATCCCGACACCTGGAAGTTGGTTCAAACAGACATGAATCAAGAGAGCACCCCATGGGGTGATTTGGAGGTCTGTGTCAGTCATGCCAAATGTCTGATAATGACATTTGGCCCGATTCACATCCGACTGTAAATTACTTTTTGTCTCTTGCCTGATTCGTGTATTCCTGCATTTTTTGTTAAACTCCTTGTAATAGAATCTGGTTACAACGTCACTCGAGTCCCAGGGGAGTGCCCAGACTTCCAGCCCCCACAGAGACAAAGACCATACGGACTTCCTGATCCCTCAGGGGTGGTCCCAAACCTAAAGGATTCACACATCTGACTGGCTCTCACTAGGGCTGGTTTATTCCTGTAACTTTTGTATAAAAACCCTTTGACTGAACCCATCTGGGTCGACACACCAAATACAGACTCGATCTGTGCTGGTCATGTCGACCGCCGGCTTTACTGATTAAAACCTCTCTATACCACGAGCGGACTTCTGAACTGGTTTTTGATAAATTCCACAACAACCCTAAACCCTCAAGCCCTGAAAACCTCACAGACTTTAGTGACGTCAGTTGTAAGTGATTAAGTGTGGGTGGGTGTGAGGGCTCCAAATGGTATAAATAGGAATGGGACAGCACAGCACTCAGCAGAAACCGGAAACACGTCAGACCAAAATGCCACGTACCGGTATTACAGGTTTGGGAATGATCATCCTAATAGTAAGGTCATCTTATGGAATATTTGGCAAATCTGGGAACTAAATCGTTACCAAGAAATCTCTTCACCAATGTGTTTCTAAAGGTGTCTAATAACATGTCCTAAAAAGTTGAAATTCAACTCCGGGGGGAAACCTTGTAAAAAACTGCACAAAGTCGGGGTACCAATAACCGATTTTCGAAAATTTGAAAATGCTTAATTTGGCCTTAAGTAACTTGCGAGGGGTCAAACTAGGGGTTTTTCAATATTCTGAGTTCATTGCAAGTTTTTATTTTTCACCAAGACCACTCCCTGGTGGAAAAACGGCCACACCCACTTTTCCAGGTCATCGTTCATCCCGGCAATGCTCCCCTCTCACACATAGCATATGTAAAAAAAGATAATAGTTTATTCTTTATTGTTTGACATGATGAATAGGCCAAGTCAGTGTTTAATGATGGCTGGGATACACTGAGTCTTATTCAGAGACACAAAACTACAAATACTGCTACCTTAATGACAGGAACCAGATACATCTGGCACTCTTGATACCATTGTGGAAGAATTTGATGATCAGATCGATGATGAGGTTGCAGTAGATTGCACTTGAGGATATATCAATATAATTTTTAAACATTGTCTCTATTCATGGAAACACTCCCTTTCATTCCATGGGTTGGATCAAAGTAACCTCTCCGGCACCACCTTTGCCAGATCCGCGGACAACAGCCCCTGTCCACAGGGTAAAATTGAAGGCCCTTTCCAAAGCTAAGCTCCTGAAGCAAGCTGAAGTGAATATTCTTCCATTCATGAACATGAAACAGAAGGGAATAAACTCCATCACGTTTCTTCCCATTGCTGAACTCGCCTCCTCTTTGATACATAGCCAGCCACTCCTCACACCGGGTGATGTACTCTGGGCAGCAGGGTGGGTGATCAAAGCTCAGGATCCTGACTTCCCACACACCAACTGGAATGGCTGGATGAATATCCATTCAGATAATGTCAAGCAGAGCACGCACATTGATTTCCTCCCAGTCATCGATGGCGACCCTAATGACCACAACACCATCTTCACCACTCTCAAAGAGTGCATCCGGCTCTCTGCAGGCAAGGTCACTGTAGTGATGTTCGATCTTCCGATTTGGCTGAAGGCTGTGGATATTATTAAGCAGGCCAATCTACCCATCATTCCGAGGTTGGGCAGGTTTCATCTGCTGAAGTCCTACCTTGGATCCATTGGTAACGTCATGGAGGATTCTGGACTACTAGAGCTGACCCAGCTGATTTATCCGGGGAGTACGACAGCCAGCCACATCCTGGATGGAGGGTGTTTTGACAAGGCAATCCGCGCTCACCTCCTCATTAATGCAGCCATGTATCAGCACATCATGAAACATGCCTTCACTGAGGAGGAGCTTGTTGGAATGAGGACCTTCATGGAGATGGTTGCTGATGGGAAGATGGGAGCCAGTCACACAGATCCAGTGGTGGTATTGTTTGAGCAGAGATTTGAAGAAACCTTCAAAAGACTCGCCGAAAGAGGACGAACACCTGCACTACGGGTGCAGTACCACCACATGGTAAATGTTATTAAGATGTTCATCCGAACTGAGCGGCTTGCAGACCACGATGGGCACCTGTCCTGCATTGCTACCTGAATGCTGGACATCTTTGCAGCTGCAGGCCATCATCAGTAAAAAACAAAAAAAACAAAAAAAAAACCTTTATTGTCCCCATAGGGAGATTCGGTTTGTCAGCCAGCAACAGAACAGTTAAGAAGAGTTGAAATAAGTTTAAAAGAGTTAAGTTAAAAAGCAGAGTAGATTAGTTGTTGAATAAAAAACTGTTAAAAAAGAATAAAAGTCCAGTACATGTGCAAGAGCAAGTAGTGTGCAAAAAGTGCAAGTGTGCAAAAACACAAGTCCTCAGATCCCCCGCCCCTGTCTGCGGTGGTCCGTTGGCAACGCCTGGTTGTGGAGCCTAATGGCCACAGGCACAAATGACGACAAGTCTGTGGCTGAAGGTTCTCCTCATCCTCATCAGTTCATCATTTAGGGGTTGGGTGGGATTGTCCATGATGGCTGCAGCTTCCTCCTTGTCCTTTGTTCTGCCACCACCTCCAGACTGTCCAGGCTGGCTCCCACTCCAGAGCCAGCCTTCTGCACCAGCTTATTGATCTTGGCTGCCCCTGCCGTGCTGACGCTGCCCCCCCAACATGCCACCGCAAAAAAGAGGGCACTGGCAACGACGGTCTGATAAAAAAGCCGCAGCAGCCTGCTACAGACATTAAAAGACCATAGCCTACTTAAGAAGAATAGCCGGCTCTGCCCCTTCTTGTAGAGACTCAGTGTAATCAGTCCAGTCCAGTTTATTGTTCATTTGGACTCCCAGATATTTATAGGTGTCCACCGTCTCCACTTCCACCCCCCGGATGGAATGGAATCCTCTTACTCCTCCCAAAATCCACCACCATCTCCTTTGTCTTGGTGGTGTTAAGCTGGAGATGGTCGGTGTCACACTGTCCCACAAAGTTCTCCACCAGGTCCCTGTACTCCTCTTCCCGATTGTCGCTGATGTAACCCACGATGACGGAGTCGTCGGAGAACTTTTGTAGGTGGCATTTGTCTGAGTTGACCTGAAAAACTGATGTGTAGAGGGTGAATAGAAATGGCCAACACTGTTCCCTGGGAGTATGCCAAAGGTGCACGGCTGTACTGTCAACTGATGAAGGAACTGGAAACTGGATGCAGTGATTCAGGCTGGTACTGCGATCTTCCACTACATCTACCATGGACCAGGTACTACTCTGGGTGAAGTTCGATACGATCTTCTCACGTGAGGCAGCGGCTGGGCTGATCAAACCGGAGACTCTACCTCCAACAGAGGGTGCAGCAGCACAGCATTCGTTCCATGCCTACCTACAGACTGCAGACTACGGACTGGCTCCTTCTACAGAGCATGTCTCTGGACCCCAGTGACTATGGATGGACAACATGTGTTCATGGTTATGAGCCAGTTCCAACTCTAGACCACATGGCTCCTGAAGAGCTACTCCAGTTCACAAGCTGCAATTGCCATGGAGATTGCAGCAGCCGGCGATGCAGCTGCAAGAAGAATAGCGTCAAGTGCATCTCAGCTTGTTGAGTCTGTCAAGACATTACCTGCAAGATTGCTATTCATGATGATGGCATTGATGAGGAATACTCAGACATTGACTCATAAAGCATTCCACAAGGGGGATCACTGTTTGCTCTGACTAATGTGGAACGAATTGTAATAAATGCAATCTTATGTAAATGCAAAAAAGGGTGTGTCAGTTTTTCCACTAGGGAATGGTTGTAGTGAAAAACAAATGCTGTAAATGAACTCAGAATCATAAAAAAAACCCTAGTTTGACCCCTCACAAGCTAATTAAGGCCAAATTAAACATTTTCAAATTTTCGAAAATCGGTTATTGGTACCCCGACTTCGTGCAGTTTTTTACGAGGTTTCCCCCAGGAGTTGAATTTCAACTTTTTAGGACATGTTATTAGACACCTTTAGAAACACATTGGTGAAGAGATTTCTTGGTAACGATTTAGTTCCCAGATTTTCAGACGCTTCCCTTACTATAAGGAGGTTGCTGCGATCACGGAAAAAGGTACAGAGGGGAGCAAATGCCTGATATTAACATTCTGGCTGTTGCCTTACAAGGTGGACAAGAGGTACGTTTACAATAATAGCTACTACTACTAATGATAACTTATTTTATTTCTACTCTGCTGTACTTCATTGTGTTGTTTTTATTGTGATATGGATCCCCCTGGGTCTGAAACAAGAATAAAGTAAAGTACTAATAACAATAACCATTAATCATTTAAGTCATAGTTCATTTAACATTAGAAAACAAAGTGGTAGCCTATATAAAGGAGCATACAATTCAACAATTAACATACTTTAAATATGTGCACAGTGCAATATGTATTTCCTTGTTAATGTAGTGTCTTTCTTTCAATCTACCCATACCAGCTCATCCAGTATGCCAGGCTCCGGTCGTACTTGGATGTGGAGCAGGACATGAAGCCTGTATTCCGACTTACAAGGCAGGCTTTCCACGGTCTTGTGGAGATGTTGGACCAGGAAAGGGACCACAGATGGGGGCATCATTTGGAGCTCCTCATTTTTCTTTATTGGCTGGCGCATGCCACTTCCTACAGAGTGACTGCGCAGGCCTTTGATGGTCAGAAGACAACGGTGTGCCGCATAGTCCACAGGACTGCAAAAGCAATCCGCAGGAAGAAATCTAAAGCCATCTTCTTCCCCAGTGCGGACGCACTACAAGAAGTTGGCCAAGGATTTGGTGATCTAGCCCAACATGAGGCCTTTAATAAGGCTGTGGGGGCTATGGATGGGTGCCAAGTCTGGATCAAACCACCCAGAATCAATAAACTGGATTATCTTATTACAAACAGTTTTACTCCATACAGTTCCAAGCCATCTGTGACTCCAATGGGAGCTTTCTGGACATTTTTGTTGGGTATGGAGGTTCTGTCCATGACATCCCCATCTTCAAGAACAGCCCTGTTTATGTTGATGCCCTGTACGCCCCACCAGGTTATTTTCTTTTGGCAGATGGCAGTTACCCTTGTCTGAAGCTGCCGGTCACTGTCATCACACCATACAGGCACCCATTACAAAGGAGAATTCAGGAGAGGTTCAACAGTAGGCACAGCAGAGCCCGCTCCATCATTGAGAGGAACTTTGGGAAGGCAAGGTGGCGTGCCACCTTCTTCAAGGCACTGGAGGTGAGGCTCCACTTCTGCTCCGAGGTCGTGTTGGCATGTGCATTGCTCCACAACATCTGCCTCAGACATGGAGACGTGATGGACGAGCCGGAGGAACAGCCTGAGGAACCTGGACCCCTGCAGAGCTGGATGAAGGCGTCCAGGAGCAGAGTGGAGTGCACATCAGGGACAGGCTGTGCGCTCATGTGTCTGCACCCCTCGACATAACAGCCCCATTACTAGATCATAATTATAGTAGATGTCATTGAAGCCGTCATTGACATTATATTTCAGTTATATTATGACCATCTGATATTATTTCCCATTATGAGCATGATGTAGCCTAATTTTAGTTTTGTAAGAGCGTGTAAACTGATGGTATCCTGAGTTAAATATTCTAACTGTGTTATGACCATCTAATATTACTTTCCATTTTGAGTCATTTCATTTTTGTAAGAGCGTATAAATTGATGGTAACCTGAGCTAAATATTTCAGTTATATTATCACTATTTACTGCAACATTTTTGTTCAACTTTGCATGTCCGCTCCCCTCTCCCACCGGCACATTTGTGGTGAAGGCAGCGTGTCCACTCCCCTCTCCCACCGGTCGCTGTGATGGAGCGATCTTGCACAGGTTGTATGGCCGCCCTGGATCCGGCAGATGGCCATGACCTCTGCATCTCTTGCCTTGGCCCAGAGCAGCTGGAGCCATCAGCCAGCCTCCCCTCATCCCAGCCAGTGGGGACTTCGCTGAAACGGTCGGCGAAGAGAGATTGGTGGGTGCCCCCAATCGACGGCGGTTGACGATCCAGCTCTCCTCTAAAGTGGATCGCTTGGCCACCGACATGGAGCAGAATATGCAGCCTGTTGCTGGCCAGGTGGAACCTGCCATGCCGGGGTCTGTTTTGGGGTCGCCGCTGCCAGAGGACGCCATCTCCATTGCAGCCTCGGTGAGCCACTTGAATGTGTCGTCAGGGGGCCCAGCCTCACAAGGCTCGGGGCTCTCCTCGCACTCATCTGCCCAGAGCTCTCGGAGGGGGCTTGCTCCTACGTGGGGAGCGTTATCCGCACTGCCCTGGTGCACTTGCAGTTGGATACACCGAGTGCGGAGGTGGCCTCTAGCGCCTTTCACAAGCGCAATCCTTCTCCAGTGGAGTTCACCATTCCGCCTTCGTCGGATTTTCTGAGGGAGCAGCATTCATGCTGGAGAGATGTCACAGCCCTCTCCGGGCCGACATCAGATGACCGCGCTCTGGCGGCGATGGAGGATGCAGAGGGGGCTGGTCTCAGCCACATGCCCCCCGTCGAGCCTTCCATTGCAGCAAACCCAAAAACCTCAAAAGTATAACTCAACTCAAACTAACATACAAATCCAAACTAAACTCCAGAAAACAAACCAAGACAACATCTCCCCTCCCCTTAAGTCCACTTGGTACAGCCCAGCATGATGGTCATCAGGGAATTTCCCCCAGCTGGGCTCCTTGGCTGTAGTCATGTGTGCACCCATGAACCACCCTCTAGGAAGCAGATCTCAAACAGAGAGGAGTTAAATTATGCCCACATAAACAAAATAAACAATGTGCATTTAAAACAATTGAGGATCTAACCTTTTAGCCTCTAGTGAGGGGAATACAGACAGCTGAGAGACACTGAATTCAGAGAACAGAGCCATATCAGCCACACCCAAAATTCATAGACACTAAAATTCAGTCTAACAGAGCATTACGTTTCTATGAGAGGTGGTACATGGACTTTCCCAGGCTAAATTATGATGCAGTGCAAAATGGGGGTTTGTGTTTTTATTGCAATTTATCATGAAAAATAAGATAAAGTGTACAGCAATGGAATGACAAAACCATTGTGCTTTAATTAAAAGACTCAAGTCATTTTGAAGAGGGAGAAGTATATTTTCTTTGTGTTTTGCCCACACCTGTTACTGTCATGGGAGAATCGCAAGCCTCTAAAAAGCATAACTTGTTTTCAGGTCTATGTTTCATCTGATCATTAAATTATTAAATCCAATCTGGCAAATGAAATACGAAAAAATTGCCAATATTTCATTTTTCTGTTTTTGGTATGCACCAAAAATTGAAAAATAAAAATGGATTTATACTTAATCCCAAAGGAGGAAATTGAATTGAATAAAAACAAATACAGTAATCCACATTACAATTAAGACCATGAATCAAAGTAAAAACACTTTGGCTCTGAGAATTAGCGTATTGGACATAGAGGAGTAAACAGAGGAGAGCGTTATATTTGATATATTCAGTCTATTAAATATGAAAATATCTAGTACAGCTGAACTGATAATTATTCTTAATCTAGATCTACTGTAGATCATGTCAATAAAAAGGAAGGTTTATCAGGTTTAGAAAGTTACTGTGGAGAAGCAAGTGGGAAGAGAAATATAGTGTAGTCCTCTGTTGCGCCTTAATTAACGGCCCATCGGCTTGAGAAGTTGGCCGCCCTTGAGAATAGGCCTACAGGGTTCCCCAATTGCTAATACACATTTTTTTAAACCTCCAGCTGTTTTCTAAAACCTTAAAAACAAATCCCCAAAATCAAATTACATTCACAAAATCCCGTACTTCTCTATCAAAGTCAAACTATCACCTAAAAATCAGTTCAAAACCAAACAATGTGTTCAGATCATGCACACAGCATTACAAAAATATACAGAGATATTAGCCAAATATTTTCTTCATGAAGCAGGTCTTTTAACGTTTGAGTTATCCACACAAATAGAACAGTCTCACTGAATCAGAATTGAAACTGGTCTGAGTAGTAAATTGTAATATTTACTTTTGTTTAAAAGTAGTGTTAATGAATATTATTTTCCTCATTCATTGATGCAGTCACTTGCTTATAGTTTCTTGCGTCACCTGTGGTGGATATCAGACAACTGACAAGATATTTGGCTAATTCAAAATTAATTCAAAATTTGATAATGTGGTTACAAGGATTCTGGGATGTCAAATAGTCTACTGTAAAGCAAAGATATGTAGTTTAATATAACTCAGCCCTGAATATTTTCATCTCTCAGTTCAATTTCCAATAGGGGTTATGCGCAACGTATTTTCCGCATTCTGCGAAACAGGTCTCATCACATCCGGTTTAGATCTGACTACGTTGAATGTGGCGCTGTTCTACACCAGATGTCTTCAGGAATTGCCAAAAATGAGCATAACTAATGTCCATTGCATTTGCAGGTTGACATCCAAAATGGACAAGGGGTTTAAGCTATACGCCTCTTCATTCATATTTGACTATGAAGGTTTGTATCTACTAGCAATAGCTCATGTTAGCATTCTCAAACGGGAATAATGCAGTACGTCACTATGGTAGCTAAGCTAACGATAACATTAACCTACTGATCTGAGTTGATAGATAGTCACGCTCTGCAAATTTCTGATTGCTATTTATAGACCTACATAATCACGTTGCACTTTATTTTTCACCAGTATCAAACAAAGACAGACTGACTGGTGCTGTCAGCATCAGGGCAGCTTGTTACAGATCTATGAGGAAAGAACGAGAAGCCACACAGCCTAGGACTAGGGACTAGCCATTTAACAAAAAACAATCCACTCAAAAGGAGGGACAACCAAGCATGATCAAGAAAACTCAGAAGAACACCGGTTTCTAGGAACCAAATTAAACTCACTACACACTTGTAGGATACACCTAGGTCAAAAACACTGGCAGAACGCAAGGTGGTGAGACAGCGGTTCTGGGGAGCACTGAAGCAGTCCACGGACACCGAACAAAGCACACAGCACCGAAAACACAGAACAGCCACCCGGTGTTCTGCCAATCCTTGCTACCCGCAGAGAAATGCTACTTTGTCGTTCTGCTCATGCGCACAGTCGATTTTCAAAGTTTGATTGTCACGCCCATCATTTCTTGTATGATGTAAAATGGATAATATGGGATGTTGAGTATTTGATCTTTCAAAATACACTACTCATGACATGAAGTGCATTACACTTTGTGAACATTATACGATAGAGAAAAAAAACAATTCTATCACTTTATTTGATATTCATTAAGTCATTCGCCTTTATTTAACCAGGCAGGTCATTAAGAACACATGCTTATTTACAATCACGGCCTGGCAAGCGACAAGGACCACTTGGGGAAAAAGGAAGTGGTTTAGGGAGTAAAACACTTTTAGTTGACGTCACTGGTGTAAATTACTGTAGGCTATTGGCAGGGAATTGCAAAGAAATTGAATACAAATGTATTAAGTTACATAATTTAGTGAATAGATCATGATTGACAACATGCCGTATCATGCTTTGTAGCAGCCATTTTGTAAAATTGATTTTTCATGAAACACCAGTGAGTTTTCACCTTCCCCATGGGTAACACCAGTGACAATCAGTAACAGGAGTGACTCAAGATGTGTGGATACACTTTATTTAATGGTGTTTGAGGTTTTTATTTTTGCATGAAATTAAAAAAAAAAAAAAAAAAAAATCATGAATAATTTGTGTCTTTTGATTGTTAATCCTTCTTTGGTCAGGTATGGCTAAGTTGAGTGCAGCTGAGAAACAGCGTCTATAGACGATGCTGATCCTGAGCGAAGAGCAGATTACTTAGAGAAAATGAAGCAGGGCTAGAAAAGACACATTGAAACAAAGAAGAGAAGGAGAATAACAAATTTAAGAGAATATTTGAAAATATTTTGAGTAAAACACAGTAAAATTGTAGCTCTCTCGAAGGCAGAAAACCATTAGGTAGCATTTTTTGGCAAAGCAGCAGAAATTGGCAGAACACCGGCAGCCCCAATCCATTCTCCTTTATAGCAGCCTCCTGATTGCCACACCTGCGAAGCCTCCTGATTGCTGATGGGCCCCAGCTGCGAGGCACCGTCCCAGCAGCACACACCCGCAACAAGCAGAAAAAAAAACACACACACACTCACACAACAGTATGTAACAGTTGTCGTTCATGAACGATATGAGTAGCCTACATTTATTGGCAACTACACTTACTGTGCCTTGGCATAAAAGCTGTAACAGTAATAAGATAAAATTTCCCCAGTGTAATTGGCACAAGTCTGTCATCATCTCATCTCATTAGCAAACACTGTTTTGACTGTCATTGATGCTAAAGCTAAGTTATCTTTGTAAATCTGTAACTTACTGCATAACATTGTTATGTTAGCCCTGAGTAACGTCAGTTGCATTTTGTTTACATTCATGTATGCATAATTATCAATTGTACAATACATAGAGTGACGTGCGTTATGGGATTATTAACTGTTACAGTATGCATTTCTTCCAAAAAAAGAAATCAAAAACAGCAGAGCCAGAGCACCAGTCAGTCAGAGGATGAAAGCTAATGAAAGATATACAGCAGAAGCCTTCAGCTTCAGCTGTACACATAGGTATGTACATTTGTTAACAACACTGGTGTGAACAGCCTAAATGTGACAATTTGATGTAAAAATAAACAGTGTTGTGCTAGTTACTGAAAAATAGTAACTAATTACCGTTACATTAAAAAGTAACTCAGTTACTTCATTAAAAAGTAACTCAGTTACTTAGACCAAAAAGTAATGAGTTACTATGAAAAGTAACGTTTTAGTTACTTAAAAAAAAAAAAAAAAAAAAAAAAAACATTTTAAATGCTCCCATTAATGCCCCTCTAGCTTTCATTTCTGCATGGTACTGTATGGAGAATAATACAAACTCATTTCAATTCATTTGCATTCAGATCACTGAAATCTGCTAAGCATTTTGGTCCATACAAACAAATCTGACACAAACACAAAGCTATTTTTAATTGGCAATTTATTTAAGTCAGCCATAAACTGAACAAACACAGGATTTTCTAAAAAGCCTTTTTCTTTCTAAATGACCTCTGAAATAAATAACACAAAACTGTTAACAAGCTGAATATAGGCTATTATTCAGAATAAAAGTGCAAAAGTGCTGGACTACATGTCAGTGGTCGACATGTAGTCCAGCCCTTCAAATGTCTTCTTTAGCTCATTTTCCATTTTTGTATATTCCTTATCCAAGTAGTTCGAAAACGTTTTCCGTCCTATTTGCCGCGTGCCGCCTGGGCATGGTATCATGCTAATTAGCTGCCTGAAAGCAGGTGACTCCTTTGTAGAAATAGGTAGCATGTTTTCTACCACATACCGTGCAATTGTTTTGTCAAGTTGGACCTGCTTACAGACGTCCCTCGGTTAAACTCCACTGAAATGTTTTTGTCATTGTGCTGCTCGAGAAAACCGAAATAATGACAATATCTCCACGTTGCGAAACTCGCCTTGCTCTCTTGGCTCACCATGACCATTCATGTTTTTGAATGCACACACACACACACACGCCCACTACGTTTCCTCTGGTCTCCGTGTGTGGGGGAAAAAACCTTCACTGTAGCTGGCCAGAAATAATGGAGTAACGCACCGTTTGGTAACGGAAATTGAGTTACTGAATTTAAAAAGTAATGCGTTAGAGTATCAGTTACCGCCAAAACTAACGGCGTTACTGTAACGCGTTACTAAATAACGTGTTAGTCCCAACACTGTAAATAAACTGAAGCAATCCCTGTATTGCTTCAGGTGTGTCCAGTGATGAAGAGGGGACTACAGGCCATGAACAGGGGGATGAGGATAGTGGTGTGGCAGCCCCTATTGCCGCACCTGTACCTATGGGTATCATATGATGTATAATGTACTTACATTTTATTATCATTCTAATGAAACCTATGTGTTATTCTAGAGTCAGAAGAGGATACCTGTGATGAAAGCCCCTCATTTCATACAAATCAGTATCATGCTTTTACTTGGATCAAAATATTTCACATATACTACAGTGGCTTACACTGGCATTAATGGTAAATCCCCATTTTAATAATATTGGTGTTTAAAAGCTAAATGTGACCATTTGACATATATATAAACTGATACAATCCCTATATTGCTTTAGGTGTGTCCAGTGAAGTTCCTGCAGGCCATGCACAGGGGGATTGTGGTGTGGCAGCCCCTTTTGGCCAGCCTGGACCAATTGGTATGCCTAAACAATTCATTTAAGTCAAATCAGTGATTTAAATGATACTTAAAGGTTCTGATTCCCATACTTTTCTGAAATTTCACAGTCAAGAGCATCAGGACCCACTCAACCCCGGTTAAAGATTTATCCAATAACCATGCAAGGGGATAAGAGGAGGTCGTTCAATCCATCATGGTATAAACACGTTTTCTTGGCTTGAATACTCCCAAATGAAAGACTCAACTTACTGCTATGCATGCAGACACTTCTCTTTGCCTAGCACATCAGAATCTATTTTCACCTCAGAATCTGGCTTTTCACACTGGAAAAAGGCAATGTACAAAGATTCCGGCTTTAAGTTGCATGATAAATTGGATTCTCACATTACTGCCATGTTAACTTGGAGTGAACAACAGAGGGCTGCACTTACAGATGCTTCTGTATTAGACATGATCAACAAAGAGTACAAAAAGAAGGTTGAGGAGAATCGAAATTACATTAAAACAGTTGCAGATGTACTGCGTTTGACAGCCACACAAAATATGGCACAAAGAGGTCACTGAGTCTGAGCAATCTGACAAGGGAATTTCTTAGAAATTCTAGAAATGATTGCTAAACACAATCCTGTGGTAGACAAAAAAAATGAAGGACAAAGGCAATGCAAAATACACAGGCAATACCATACAAAATGAAATTCTGCAGTGCTTAGCAAGTATGGTGCGGGATTCCATTGTGAAGGAAGTGAAAGAGAGTGAGGTATTCTCCATCATCGCTGATGAAAGCAAAGATCTGCAAAAAAAAGGAGCAGCTGTCATTAGTACTTCGATATTATTACAATGGAGCTGTGCATGAAAGTTTCCTTGAATTCCAGCATGCCCAACATCTAGATGCTAAGGGAGTTAGTGACTTGATCATTTTAGAAAGCTATGGCCTTCAGTATAAAACAAACCTTGTTGGACAAGGTTATGATTGCGCCTCGGTAATGAGTGGTAAACACTCGGGTGTGGCAGCCAGAATTAAGACAGAGGCTAAAAATGTGTTTTATGTCCACTATAATGCGCACTGTCTAAACCTGGTCTTGGTTGATACAGAGGAGTCTGTTCCAGAGGCGAATTGCTTCTTTGCGCTACTTGAAAAGCTAAATGTGTACATGTCAGGCTCTTATGTGCACCAGAAATGGCTTGATGTCCAGAAAGAGATGTATGGTGGCCCACCTAGGGAGTTACAGAAGTTAAGTGACACAAGATGGGCATGTAGAGCATTGGCTTGAAGGAATTTGATGGATAGATTATCAGCTGTGTTGCGTGTTCTTCAAAATATAAGTGCAGAAACTCGCAGAGAAAGATCCATTGATGCTAGAGGTCTGCTAGCACAGATTGACCTCACATTCATAGGCCTCCTTGCAACCTTCTGAAAACTTTTTGATGACACAAAGCTGCTTTCTGACCTGCTACAGTCACCCTCAGTTGATTTATTTTTTATTATATATTCTTTATTTAATTCATTGATAAAATAAAACTACAAACAATTTTATATAAACACAAACGTTCCTAAATTCTGAATGAAAGGGAGTCATCCAGAAAACAGCATCTTTCAAATGTCATGCCAGTTTGGGTGCAGGTAATCACCTTCTAAGGTACAACGTAGAGTGTGTGCCCAGTCAACTTCTGGAGTTTTGTAGAACCCCAGTATCTCCCTACTTTGGGATTCATTGTCCCCTCTGAGGTCTACACTCGCTCTAAGTGGAGGTTCTGCCTCCTTCTCCCTCAACAGATGTCTCTTGAAGAGGGTTGCTGCCGCTTTAGGACAATGGATGTTTTTCCAAGCTAGGAAACCGCACAGAATAACAGGATCTGAAGTGAAGACATTTTAATAGTGCATTTTGCACCCAGCAGTCTATTAACTTCACAGGACACAATATGAGAACTAACAGAAAATAAGTACCTTCATCTCCAGCCACGGCCAGTCTATTAGAAGCTGAAGCATTAGTATCTGAACGTTTTCCCTGAATGTGATTTGGTAAAACTATGCCTGCACCGCACAGTGTTTTAAATGTTTTGTGTTGACTGTTTGTCATATCTTCTCTTAAGCATTAGAGGGAGCTCTAACACCCCAAAACTGCCTTCAAATCTGGTACAAATTCTTGGCCAGGGGACTAGTTCATTGAACTGTATTTAAAATTTAGTTTTTCGAGGAGTTGAAGTGCTATTAATGGTTGCCATTAACTCATGTTTCAGTAACCCTGGAATAAGGTGTTTTTGTAGTTTTAACTGAACTTTTTTTTTCTTCCCCCATAATATGGGTCAGCTGAAAATAAACCTGTCCAGTATGAAATTTTTTTTTTTCCGTTAAACCCTTTGTTTAAAAAAAATATGCAAATAATATCCATTTAAAAACCCTGTTAAATCGTCTTTAAAAAAAAAAAGACGATTTAATAGGGTTAGTTAGTAGCAAACTAGCTTGCTATTTCTCCGTTTGCACTCAAATATCTGCCCCAAAACAAATTTCTTTGGAGGGTAATAAACATTTTGGATGTATTTTTTTATGGACATTAATTATGCAATACTTGCTTATAGCTATTTTTCATTGAACCCCTTTAATTTTTACACTAATCCATACCTGTCAAATTTTGGATTTAAAAATAAAGGATATTTTGTGCCGTCCACTGCCAGCCGTCCCCCCAGCCCAACTGAGGTCCAGTATCCCTTACATTTTAAGACATTTTTACAGGAATCTATAATAACTACCTGTGAACCACTCACAAACTACAATTATGTGCTCAGCATCTGATAGGCCGACCTTTGTTGACACTGAATTGCTGTGGACATAATTTATATAATAGAGCCTTAATGAAAAAAGAAAAGGTAATCAAAGCACATTTATTTATTTTACATATTTTCAGTTTATATACAGATTACTTGTCTTCATTTTTTTTAATATGTCATTTTGACCCGAGGCCCGGGAGGACATGGCGGCTCTGGAGAAGGATTACAACGAGGTGGGAACTGAAAGCATTGATGAAGGAGAGGAAGAGGCAGGAGAATATTAAGACGTAAGTGGCAGCGTCGGAAGGGAGGACGAAAGAGGAGCACTAGATCCCTTGAACATCCGTCAGCCAGTTCTCAAGTTTTGTGTTCATGACGGAAATGCAGTTGATGTTTGTGTCAGTTTGGCATCAGAAATGTGGTAAGTCTGGAAATCTAGATTAAAGTGAATTTATCTGAAAAAAAAAAAAAAAAATTGTCATTTTGACTAATGTGGCTCTCTGGGATTCACGGTAAGCGAACGGGGGGATTTTTTTCACAGAAAAAAGGCATTGCTTGTTTTGGACAGTATGAGGGCCCTTATATCAGATTCTGTGAAAGCAGCCATCAAGATGACAAACTCAGTTCCAGGTGGCACTCTGAGTTCAGGACCCATGGTAAGAGTATTGTCTCTTTTCAGTTTTCAGTAATATTTAACATTTATCTCATTATTTCATATGAAGCTTTTAGTTGATGTCACTGGTGTAAATTACTGTATTGGCAGGGAATTGCAAAGAAATTGAATACAAATGTATTAAGTTACATAATTTAGTGAATATATCATGATTGACAACATGCCGTATCATGCTTTGTAGCAGCCATTTTGTAAAATTGATTTTTCATGAAAACTCGCACTGGTGTTACCTTCCCCATGGGTAACACCAGTGACAATCAGTAACAGCAGTGACTCCAGATGTGTGGATACACTTTATTTAATGGTGTTTGAGGTTTTTGTTTTTGCATGAAAAAAAAAAAAATTGAGTGCAGCTGAGAAACAGCGTCTTTATAGACGATGCTGATCGTGAGCGAAGAGCAGATTACTTAGAGAAAAGGAAGCAGGGCTAGAAAAGACACATTGAAACAAAGAAGAGAAGGAGAATAACTAATTTAAGCGAATATTTGAAAATATAGTAAAAATATAATATAAAGCTGTACAACCTTATAAATGTGCTCTCACAGAACCTCTCTCAGGGACAGCAAGTGCAAGAAAGAAAGCAGGAACAGAAACTGTAGAACAGGAGATGGCCAGGTTATATATTTTATGGAGTTTTATTTTCATGTTCATTTAAATGTAATTTGACTGTTTGTTTAATATGTATATTTAATATCATGTTTTAAACAAATATATGATTTTTTTTAAATTATGCAGATCTTTCCCTGGGTTTTTCGCAAGGAAAAGTCACTTTGGAAAGCGAAAGAATCAGGGTCTAAAGACCTGTGGCACAGAATCTACAAAAACCTGGAGGCCTTTTAGTGTCTATGTAAACCTGTTAAACATCAATTCAGAGATGACGTATGGCGTAAGTTATGTGCAATGACATGCCAGGACAGTAGGGGGCTGTCTAGGCGGGGACTTCCTACACTATATGTTGCAATGCATTCTGGGTAATGTAAATGTTTGGTGTGCTGGAATAAAGGGAAGCCATAGAAAACCTGTCTGGTCCTCCATTGATCTTATCTAAGGAACCCAACACGACATGGTGTCAGAAGTGGTTCATCAGTGAAGGGTAGGAAAGGAGTGTGTTATACGAGAAAAAAAAAAGAAAGTTTACTCAGCCAGAAAGCATGTTGGAAGAGGAGCAGGAACCAGCGGCAGCGCATGTGCAGCAAGCCGTTCCACAGGCTCAAGCACGTGCTACGGCTTCAGCTATGTTCTCGATAAACCCTCCCGAATCCTTCGACTTTTCGAAGCCACAGGACTGGGAAAAGTGGATTAGGCGCTTTGAACGCTTCCGAGTGGCCAGCGACTTGCACAAGTCTTCGCAAGCAAATCAGGTGAACACGCTGATTTATTGCATGGGAGACGAAGCAGACGACGTGTTGAGAGGGCTACGCTTAACGGAGGAACAAGTACTGGAATATCACTCCGTGAAGGAAGGTTTTACAAACTTTTTTGTGCCTAAAAAGAATGTAATATATCAGCGAGCCAAATTCAACATGCGAGCACAAGGGCCGACAGAATCTGCAGACTCATTCATCACCGCTCTGTATGCACTCGCTGAAGACTGCGGATATGGTGCACTTCGCGAGGAACTGCTGCGGGACCGGATCGTGGTGGGCATCAGAGACAGCGCACTCTCGCAGAGAATGCAGATGGAGAGTAGACTGGACTTGGCAAAAGCCATCAACATGGTCAGGCAAGCAGAGGACATTAAAAGGCAACAGACGGATATTCGAGGGGACAGAGCGACAGTGGACGCAGTCCGCAGCAACAAAGACAAAGAAAAAAAAATGCCAGCTTGGAAAAGCAAACACCCAGCTAAGCAGACCAAGGACAGGCGCTACACACCGGCAGCAGGGCAGTCATGCCAGAGATGTGGTAAGACACCAGCTCATGCCAGTTTCAACTGCCCCGCAAAGAATGCAGAGTGTCATAAATGCGGGAAACGTGGACATTACAGTAAAGTGTGTAGGTCTAACAAGTGTGTGAGTGCGGTGGCTGAGGACACAGAGGAGGACATTTTCCTTGGCATAGTAGACGCAGGCAAACAGGCATGGACAGTAGACGTGAAGATCAGAGACACTCAAGTGCATTTTAAAATAGACACTGGGGCTGATGTCACCGTCATACCCGAGCGGGTGTACAAACAGATATGTGGGGGGGCATCCAGCAGCCTAGCACCGGGCAAAAAAGCACTGTTTCGGCCCGGGCATAAGCCATTGTCTGTACTTGGGGTGGCCAGAGAAGTGCTGCACTGCGGTGACAAGCACACCACAGAGGACATGTACGTGATTAGAAACCTGACCACAGCTCTGCTGAGCCGTCTTGCATCAGTCAACCTCAGGCTGGTAGCAAGGATAGACAGTATTGACATGGACTCAGTAAAGCAGACTTACCCGAAGCTGTGTGATGGGCTGGGACTAGTACAACAGCCATACACCATTAAGCTCAAACCTGACGCCAAGCCTGTGTCTCTGAAAGTGCCACGACGTGTCCCACTACCTCTGATGGGAAAAGTAAAGCGGGAGCTCCAGCGCATGGAGCAGCTCGGAGTCATCAGCCGGATTGAGGAACCAACCGAGTGGTGCTCCGGCATGGTGGTGGCACCAAAGAAGGCTAAAGACGAGGTCAGGATCTGCGTCGACCTCTCTCCACTGAATGAAGCTGTACGGCGGGAAAAGTTCATCCTCCCGTCAGTGGACCAGACTCTAGGCATGCTCTCAGGGGCAAAGTTCTTCTCAAAGATAGATGCCAACATGGGGTTCTGGCAAATCCCACTGACTAAAGACTGTGCCCACTACACAACATTTATCACCCCATTCGGACGCTTCTTCTACAACCGCCTTCCATTTGGCATCTCGTCAGCGCCTGAACACTTCCAGAACCGGATGGTGAAGGTGACAGAGGGGCTGGAAGGAGTCGTCTGCCACATGGATGATGTGCTCATATGGGGGTCCACGCAGGCTGAGCATGACGCCCGCGTGCATGCAGTTCTGGAAAAGGCACAAGAGGCAGGCATCACTCTGAACACAGCCAAGTGTGTATTCAACCAGACAACGGTGAAGTTCCTCGGCTACATCATATCGCCAGAGGGAGTCCGGCCGGACCCAGATAAGACATGCGCCATGCAAGAGATGGATCCGCCACAGAACATCAGTGAGCTCAGGAGCTTCCTGGGCATGGTAAACCAGCTAGGTAAATTCTTGCCAAACCTAGCTGAAAAAGACAAAGCGCTAAGGGACTTGCTATCAAAAAAGAACCAGTGGTACTGGGGCTCAGAGCAAAGCCAAGCATTCAACGGTCTCAAAAAAGAGCTGTCGTCCACCCCGGTGCTGCAGTTGTACGACCCGAACAAGAACCTGAAAATCTCTGCCGACGCCTCATCATACGGTCTAGGTGGGGTTCTTCTTCAGGAGTATCAGGGCACCTGGGCGCCGGTGGCATACGCATCCAGAGCACTCACGAGCACGGAGCAGAGGTACGCTCAGGTGGAGAAGGAAGCGCTGGCCCTGACCTGGGCATGTGAAAGGTTCAGCAACTTCATCATCGGCCTTCACTTTGAGCTGGAGACCGACCACAAACCCCTCGTGAGCCTCCTAGGTGGACAGGCACTGGACACACTCCCACCTAGAATACAGAGATTCAGGATGAGACTCATGCGATACAGGTACACCATCACACACGTTCCAGGGAAGAGCCTCACGGCTGCAGACACACTCTCCCGTGCTCCGCTGAAATCAGGTGGAGTCACAGACGGCGATGGCCTGATGGAAGAGACAAACATTTATGTAGACTACGTGCTGTCAAACGTGCCAGCGAGCGAGGCCTACCTGTCAGAGCTGCGCAAACAGCTGAGCGCAGACAGCATCTGTTCGGAGGTGATGAGACACTGCGCAGAGGGCTGGCCAGATCGCAGCAGACTGGACACTCTGGTGAGGCCCTACTGGGCTGAAAGAGCCGTACTCAGCACACACAATGGACTGTTATTGCGGGGGACTAGACTAGTAATCCCCTCAGTGATGAGGAACAGTGTGCTAGAGAAGTTACACGACGGGCACCAGGGAATAGTCAAGTGTCGCGAGCGGGCCAAACAATCAGTATGGTGGCCAGGCCTCAGTAGCCAGATCGGAGAGCTGGTGCTGAAATGTGTTGCGTGTGTCAAGGAACGGAACAACGCAGCCGAGCCTCTCATGCCTACCAGGCTGCCGGACAGACCATGGCAGAAGGTAGGGGCCGACCTGTTTACATTAAAGAA
The DNA here is from genome assembly GCF_033807715.1 of Cololabis saira. Lineage (NCBI taxonomy): Eukaryota > Metazoa > Chordata > Actinopteri > Beloniformes > Belonidae > Cololabis > Cololabis saira. The sequence continues at coordinate 36,161,383 of NC_084598.1, forward strand.
CACTAAGTATTTAATGGTTGTGGATTATTTCTCCAGGTACATTGAGATTGCACAGCTGAGCCCGACTAGGTGTGCTGATGTCATCGTGCACCTCAAGTCCATGTTTGCCAGGCATGGCATACCAGAGACTTTCATCACAGACAATGGGCCACAGTTTTCAGGTGCCCAGATGTCAGCATTTGCAGCGGAGTACGAGTTCGAGCATGTGACGAGCAGCCCGAGATATCCTCAAAGCAACGGCGAGGACGAGCGTGCCGTCCAAACCATCAAAAACCTGCTGAAGAAGGCGTCCGATCCATACCGTGCACTGCTGGCCTACAGGAGCACTCCCCTGAGTAACGGCTTCAGTCCAGCCCAGCTGCTTATGGGCCGGAGGCTGCGCACCACGGTACCTTCGTTTCCTGCAGTGCTCGAGCAAGCCATCCCAGATCTTCGAGCAGTACAGAGCAGGGAGGAGGAGAGGAGGCGGATGGACGCAAACAACTACAATCACAGACACAGGGTGAGAAATCTCCCTCAACTGTCCCCGGGAGATCGCGTGTGGGTCACTGACACCAAAACACCAGGTACTGTAACATCCACGCACGAGACACCCAGATCCTACCTGGTCAGTGGGCCTCAGGGCAGTATCAGGAGGAATCGTCGCCACCTTGTGCCTATGGCCAAAGACAACAGCAGCACGACACAGGGGCAAGCAGCTGAGGAAGACCTGCAGGACACTGCCCATGACACTGTTGCTGTGTCCACAGAGGGGTCACAAGGCTCCCCTTCAATTATTCGAACCAGGTCAGGAAGACCTGTCATTAAGCCAGAGAGACTGAACTTGTGAAACATGTGAAAAAAAACAAAAAAAAAGAAAAAAAAAAAGAGATGTACTATGTTATGTTGAAGAAACAAAGTCATGTGAAAAAAAGGAAATGCTGTATGTTGTTATTATGTTGATTTTCAGAAGCTTGCAGTTATGGGTTAAGCAGGACCAAATTTATGTGTGACTACTATGGTGAAATATTCTTGTTTGGTGAATTTTGGTAGCAGCAAACTCAAGTATAACTGTTAGAATAACTAAGTTCAATGTTATGGTAAAACAGTTCTCAGAAGGGGAGATGTGGTGTAAGTTATGTGCAATGACATGCCAGGACAGTAGGGGGCTGTCTAGGCGGGGACTTCCTACACTATATGTTGCAATGCATTCTGGGTAATGTAAATGTTTGGTGTGCTGGAATAAAGGGAAGCCATAGAAAACCTGTCTGGTCCTCCATTGATCTTATCTAAGGAACCCAACACGACAACCCCAACCTCATCTGAAGAGTTTGAACTTGCCCAGGCAGGACTTGGAAAAAGATATCTCAACTTGTCCAAGGATATGAGCCATGAAGAGGTATTGCATAAAGGAAAACACATTAGTTACAAATTGCACCTAAGTGTTTATATTTGAAGCTTCCCTATTTATCTTTGTATTAGTCTTTTCTTTAGACATGTAGACATCACCTAGTCCACCATCACCTATGTTACTGTTTCCTTAGTTCTTCACACTACTATAAAATGAGTATCCTAAGATGCAGGAGGTGACAGGAGGATGGCTACAGGTGGAGAAAACTTGTAATATACACTGTAACATCCATTGTAATGAACTGCCAATAACTTGCCCAAACAAACAACTGCAATTGTTTTAACAATGTTGCATTTACAGGTGGTCAGGGTAAAAGGAGACAATAGGCCCTTTCACACAGCCAGTTCGAGGCGGGAACGTTGCGCCTTTAAGCCGCCTCGCTGTTCTGTGTGAAAGTCACGGAGGCGGAATGGGGGGGCCAAGTGGCCCCACCAATAAGCCGGCAGCGGAGGTAGTCACAGAGCCGTCACAGAGACGAAACGGGATCTGTGTGAATGACACAGCCGACATGCCGGGGCCAGGGGTGTGACGTTTGACGTATTATGTGGGCGACCCGCCACCGGGGGATTTAAAAAGTTGCAGAAGAAGAACGGTTGCTAGTTTACCTGTTTACCTGAGCGAAGGAAGAAATAGAAAATGTGTGCAAATTGGGGAGACAAAGAGGTGCGGGAGCTCCTTACCCTCCGCGCAGAGGACGAAATAAACCGACACATATCGGGGACGGTAAAAGACGGACCGTTGCTGGAGAAGCTGGCGAAAGAGCTCCAGGAGCGCGGCTTTGACCGGGACAAGGCACAGGTTATTAGCAAACTTAAAAGCCTTCGAAAGAAGTTTCATCAGGTCAATGACCATAACGGCAGGAGTGGCAGAGGGCGACTGGATTGGCCATATTTTGACCTGTGCCAGTCAATTTGGGGGACTAGCCACTCCGCAAATCCTGTTGCTCTACTGAGCAACATGGACGACACCGCCGAGACCGGTTCTGCGTCTCCTGCGTCTCCCCCGGGCAGCAGTAACGTTACAGACACCAGAGACTGCAGCGGCTTGGAAACTGTGCCTCAAGACCAATCAGGTAAAAACTTATTTTTGTTCGTGATTGTGTTTTTTCCATATGTTTTTAATGTGTTTGACCATGAAGGACCGTCTCGCTAATGTCGATTGTGCTCTATTGTTCTATAGAAAACCTGCCGCCGAAGAAAAGGCGGAGAATGACAAAGGCCCAGGTGGTGACTAGCGAGATAAAGGAGCTGCTGTTGGCCATGGGCCGAGAGGATGAGGAGCGGGATCGCGTAAGGATGGACAGGCAAAGGGCCCATGAAGAACAGCTGAGGAGAGAGGCGCAGGAGGCGGAGAGAGAGGCACGAGAGGCCGACACACGGGAGCGGGCAGACCATGTTGCTTTGTTCAGCAACATGTTCAGAGACATCACTCGTGAAATGCAGACACAGGCCTCACTTCTGTGGGACCTCATTTCGCGAATGCCTGCTCCAGCCCCTCAGCACCTTGCTCCAGCCCCTCAGCACCTTGCTCCAGCCCCTCAGCACCCTGCTCCAGCCCCTCAGCACCCTGCTCCAGCCCCCCAGCACCCTGCTCCAGCCCAACAGCACCGGTATCCCGCCCAAAGGAATTATTATTCTCCGCCGCCACCCCAGTACAGTAACACTCGCCACCATTCTGAGTCATACGAGTCTTTTGACCCACCTTCCTCCTCCTCCTTCATCATCCAGCAGCTGGACTGAGTTATGCACACACACCCTGTTGTGCCTTGTAATTTTGCACTGCTGTTTTTGCACAAATGTTCCTTTCTAGTTATTTGCCCTTTTATATTGTTGCCCTTTTATGTTTACTTTGCACTAAGTTACACATAATAAAGCTACTTTACCTAATCCCTTCAGTTTCTGTTTTGTTTCTCAGATCTGAACTCCCACACTTTTTGTACAGCAATGCACCTTTGCTTAAGTGTTAGCTTAGAAATAACAGCAAGCAAATAATTTTATGCAAACCATGCCTTTTTTTGTAAAGGAACACCTTCAATTTACAAAGACATTATTTCTGACTTAAGAGAAAATGGGTGTTTTGATGTTGTCCTACCTTACACAGCAGTTGAACACACAAAATATGCATATTTCATTCTACGATCAATTATTTTTTTAAATGCCGTGTGTGCACATCCAGGCAAATCTTTCAGGTGCAAGGCAAACAATATTCAATTTCAGGGTACAAAGGAGTGAGGTCTGCACACTATTAAGCCACAACAAATAGTTTTATTGTCAACAGGCATCATTTCCATCTGTAAGAATGTGATTTCTTGTATCGGCAATTATCACACCACAAGTATGATAACATAACTTACAAAATTGACATAATTGAGTCACGGATAGCCTGGTGGCCATGAGCTTGTGCACCCTGATAAGCAACCCGATCAGGCTCAGGGAGATCAGGTCGCTCAGTGTTCCACTCTTGCAAAAAGTGTTCTTTGTTAATCTCACATATGTTGTGTAGAACACAACAGGCAACCACAATGTCCGACATAAAAGCAGTGGCAACATCGTTTCGCTTGGCCAGGCACCTCCAGCGACCTGAAAGGTCGCTGGAGGTGGTAGGTCGTCTGATGGTGGTAGAAAAGGCATTTTCTACCACCATCCTTGCCGAGCTCAAGTGATAGTTAAAGCCTCGCTGCCGCCGATCAAGTGTTTGGTGGTTGGTGAACCCTTTCATCAGCCACTTTCTGAGGGGGTAAGCTGGGTCGCCGATTATGTGCACAGGGATTTCCACTCCGTCGACAGTTATGGATTTCTGTGGGCAGAGCAATGAGGATGTATAAGTACTTTCTGCAACCTTTGAGTTCACTAACAGTTCTGATCAGTTCTGCAGGTTTCAACAAGTTAAATGTAAGACTTAAGAACTGTTTGAAAACATTATGAATGCAATTTAAGACCTACTTCATGTCCATACTGGCAAAAAGTATATATATACCCTATATAGTGTGTATATGACGTGTGTTTTATATATACCCTATATAGTGTGTATATGACGTGTGTTTTATATATACCCTATATAGTGTGTATATGACGTGTGTTTTATATATATCCTATATAGTGTGTATATGACGTGTGTTTTATATATATCCTATATAGTGTGTATATGACGTGTGTTTTATATATACCCTATATAGTGTGTATATGACGTGTGTTTTATATATATCCTATATAGTGTGTATATGACGTGTGTTTTATATATATATATATATATATATATATATATATATATATAAATATAAATATAAATAAAACACACGTCATATACACACTATATAGGGTATATCACCGTGATTGTATTTTATATAATTACATCTGACACATAAACTTGAGTGCTCGACAGATATACTTGTCAAATGGGATATATACACTTACTTCGCGTGGGAAGAGGTACCCGCCTTGCTCTTCGGCTTTTCTGTAGATGGGCGAGTTGGCTAAAACTCGAGCATCATGTGTGCGGCCAGGCCAACCCACATACACGTCTGTGAAGCTGAAACAACAAAAAGATGGTGTTTAGATCAACATATGAAACACATAATAGTTCAAGTCCCCCTCCACACTAAAATATGGTTTTCTTGTTCCTCCAGTTGCACATTTGAGCTTCACTGTGCTTCTTGATATATGTGCAGAGTTTAGACTGTTTCAGATTGATCAGCTGAAAAGACAAAGTATATCTGTGCTCAATTTTTAATGAGGGAGAAGGAGTAGCTGTGATTTTTTGTAGTTTAACAAAACAAATTTACTGTTTTGGTAGGAAAAACCTTGTCAAACACAAATTATTATGCAAAGTAGAGTAGACATCTTAAAACATGTCTGGAGGGGATTTTGAAAAACAAATAATTGCAATGTAGGCCTTGATCCTTACCAGCAGTTATGGTCAACAACAGCCTGGAGAACAATGGAGTGCCACCCCTTCCGATTGTAGTAGGCTGGTGCGTCGTCATGGGGTGCGATGATGGGAATATGTGTGCCATCGATGGCACCAGCACACATTGGATATCCCCGTTCGGCAAATCCGTCCATTGTCTCCTGAAGACGTGCACCACTCGGCAGGTCAACAAATCGTTTAAAAAGGGCCGTCTTCAATGCTGCGGTAACTTGGCGTACCAACCCACAAACAGTGGAGACACCGACACCAAAAATACAGCTGATAGACCGATATTCACATGGGGTAGCATACCACCACAAAGCAACGGCTAGTCGAAGCCGAGGTTCTAGAGGCTGTCGCCAGTTTGATTTCTTGCGCCTCAGGTGTGGCTCAACGAGTCCCAACACAAAATCAAATGTGTTCCGCGACATACGAAAATGACTCCGCCAATCTTCGTCATCAAAATTATTGAGGACATTAGACCAGAACACGGGCCCTTGTGGTCTCTCTCTCCTCCACATTCTTCTTTCAGAGACCAGCGCGAATTGAGTGAGAAGAACCAAACGTCTCCGTCTACGGCGACTGAGGTCCGTGCGCCTTTCTGCCTCGAACCGCTCCCTGCTTCTCTTCAGTTTCTCCTCCAAAGTGTTTCTGATCCCAGAAACACGTTGCTCAGACGAAGCCGCCATAGTATGCATCAGCATATTGAATAAAACGGACAGCAACTTTGCTTGCGCTTGAATGGTGGTGAAAATGTACACGGTTAGCAAAAGCACCTCCGCACTCACATTACCCGCCATTGTTGTTTTGAAAATAATACTCTTCTTCTTTGTATTTAAGGTCGCTGCCCGACGCGCGTGTTATACGTCACACTAGACGCTGACGCTGTCGTCACGCCTCTGATTGCGGAACGCCGGCATGCTGTGTGAATTTACAGACGGGAGCGGCGTTATGCCGGCGTTGTATGGTTCTGTGTGAACCAACAAAGGCGGCGTATTGGCAGGACTTCTTTACACCAATATTGCGGAATCTCTGTGTGAAAGGGGCTTATGTGTGGCAGGGTGGAGGTGCAGCCACTCAGGTTGATTAGGGCACAGGTGTTCCCAATCGACCCCTCCACCCTGCCTGCCTTCATAAGGCGTGGCTGCACAGCAGCAAGGGGCTCCCTACACTGAAATCATAAATAAGTCAACAAAAGAAATATGGCAGAGGGCATGGGGAACTGAAAAGAAAGGGAGGTATTATTTTGCTATTCAGAGCTCAGTGGAAAAAGGAAAGACTCGGTTGTTATTTCCAGGTTGAGGCTTGGGCATTGTGGGCTGAGGAGTGGGCTGGCTCTGATTGGGAAACACCCAGATGGTAAATGTGAGTGTGGAGGCAGAGAAATAGTGAGACACATCCTCGTCCAGTGCAAGAATTACTCTCTACAAAGGAGGAAGCTGTTCAGAGACCTGGGAGCAGCTGGAGAAACTACATTTAATCTGCGCAATTTACTCAACCTGGATGACTGGACTAAGATGAAGAAACTGTTGGACTATCTGCACAGTATTGGATTATATTGGAAGATATAATACACTGACAGAGACTTGAATAATGATCGGTAGAGGGCAGCAATACGCCGTTGATGCGTCTAGTCTGCCTAACACAAAGAAGAAGAAGAAGCAAGGGGCTCCCTGTGAAGCTGCTGAAGGTGTTGGTGCACGCCTTTATGAAGGCAGGCAGGGTGGAGAGGTTGTGTGTCTGTGTCCCATCACCTGAGTGGCTGCACCTCCACCCTGCCACACTATGATTCCTCCTGATTCTGATGGATACACTGGGACCCTAATTCGCAGTGTTACAGGAACAGGGAAAAGCACCCTGTATATTGTGCCTTTGCAACATACATTTGACCTGACTCCGTTACCTCCAGATGCTATTGAATTCCAAAGTATGCCAAAACCACAATGCCAAACATGCAAAGTGAGTTTTCCTTTGCAGATTTTGGCCCTTCATGTTCAGGAGTGCATGGAGTCTCAGTCGGCAGCAGGGGATATTGAGGTAAATGTGGCTATGAAATATATGTGATGTTGCATTGTGCTAGTACAATTTCTTAGATTTTGATTGTTGTTCATTGAGTTATTGCAGAATATGTGTGGGTCATTTGTAATATTTTAGACATGTCATTATGAGGTCCAGATAGTGTCCGTGACAGATCCTCCTGTGCACTGTGACACAGAGACATCTGTTGAAGAGGTACAGTACTTAATGTTATTGTATGCACTGTGAAATGCCTACATTTTTGTATGGGACAGTTAATATTCAAACTGTTTTATCTCCATCAGAAGGTTCTGTGTCCTGTTTCTTGAAATTCACACCACAGTTCTTAGAGTTCCATGCTAGCGCATGTGGAGAAAGGTATTTGAGATGGTTTATGTTAATTTTAAATGTATGTTACTTATAGTACTTATTTTCTTATATTAGTACCAAAACATGTCTCCGTTGTACTTTTTAGAAAGGAAGACCTTAGGATGGCTGAGACATCTGGCAGTCATCCGGGACTCATAGAACCATAGTTAGTCGTAACTTTCGTTCTTCTTCTTCTTCTCTAGGTTTATTGGCAGATCGCAACCAACGTTATTAGGTGCATACCGCCACCTGCTGTACCGGAGTGTGCAACATCAGGATTAGTAGTACATCAGGTTACAGTCTAACTTAAAGGGGAGAAAAAATAGAAAAAAAAGGAAATATCTAAGTAAGATAACCACATTTATATCCTATTGTCTATCCCTGCATCTTTAAGAAAGACAAGGATTGCCTTTTAACAATCCCTCATTAGCTCACTCCTCCCTAATAACCCTATTAAACTCCATTCCCGTCCCAGCTTGTACACCCTATCTCTTAAAGCGTTCCTTTCTACCTCATACTTGCCACATTTAAGAATCACATGCTCTACACTCTGTGACATCACACTCATCACATTTATCAGACAGATTTATACAAATGAGGAGCAGCGACGCCAAGGCAGCGTCCAATCACAGACCGGGATTCCCGAAGCAAGACGCCTTGCCCAAGTCGGGAGAAAGACAATACAAAAGAGTAAAGAAAAATGGAGGAGAAACTTATTATAGCGGTGTCTGTTTTCCTAGAATTGTACGATGTGTCTATTTTTATATACAGAGACATGAAAAAGAAAAGCGAGGCATGGAAAAAAGTGTCAGAGACAATTGGCATATCTGGTAAGTAACAGGCTGAGTGTAGATTTATGTAGCTAGTTACCAGCAGCAGCATGTGTGCCAGCCAGAGAAGTGGTCAGGGAGAGAATGCTGTCACCACCAGCCAGGTGACAGAGGTAGAAAATGAGGAGACACTCTCCCTCCTCCTGGAGCCTGTACCTCCGAAGCCCGAAAACCCATCACCCACAGCATCTGCCTCCAGGGACAGATCTAAGGCCCAGAAAAAGGCCCCATGATGGTACCCTCTCTGCTTTTGAGAGGCAGCTAATGGGAGCTGAGGGGAAGGTGGTGAGCCAGCCTGCAACCCCCGACCCTGATAAGCTCTTTTTTGAAGGCCTCCTCCATGAATTCAAGGCCTTATCAGCTGAGAGGAAGAACAAAATAAAATTTGAACTGCACCCCATGATATTTGAGGCAACCTGCCAACATGCAGAAGATCAGCAGGGCTCATTTTGTTGTTTATGAAAATTGTTGTCCCAGGTTCTTTAAGCATTTTAATAAATAGTTCCTTGTTCCTCCTTCCTTTTTTTTTTTTTTGCATAATCCAAAAAACACTAAAAAGTGTTACACCAGGATGAGCAAGTGAGCAAAGGTGAAGAGCAAATCAAGCCAGGGAGGGACAAAGAATTTTCCAGAGCTCTGATAGTTTTTAATCAAAAAAATACACCAATAGCAGGTTCACAGGCATAGAACTGGGGTCCGTTTCACAAAGCAGGTTCAACAAACTCTAAGTCTAGTCCTGAACTCTTAGTTGATCTACTCTGAGATTGGAAACTCTGAGTTTTTGGTTCCAGAACAGCGGTTTAGAGGTAATTTACTCAACTAAGTAGTTCCACCTGGAGTTAAGCGCGTGCACCACAACCATAAAAAGCCAGCATCAATGGAGCGCTGATACACCGATTCACCATGGCAAGGGAAAAGAGGAGGTCCGCATTCTTCAACCCAATGGAAATCGAGATCTTAATGCACGCATACAGTGAATATGAACATATATTCCGAAGAAAGAATAACACTGCAGCAGCTGCAAAGGAGAGAGAGGCGGTGTGGGAGAATATTGCTGTTCGGGTCAATGCATAAGTTTAAATGTAGTTCTTTGCAATCACAATAATATTACAGGGGAAAACTGCTTGAATTGTAGCCTATTAATTTATTTCATTTAGGTGCAATCCCGCGTGGGAGAAGCGGACGTGGCAGCAGCTCAGAATGAAATATAAAAACATTGTTCAAACAGGTAAGACTTCGACATAATCTCATAGGGGTACCTCATGTTGATCATGTTTTACATTGTAAAGTAAATATTAAGTGGCTGTTTGACTGTGCAGTTGTTTTATCCCAAACATAATGCTGTTTTCACACACATAAATGTCTTATCTATATCATGTTCTGTTAAATAATTAAGCCTAATTAAACTAACACAGACTTCTACTCAGCCAACAGAAAGAAGGCAGAGGCCCGTAAAACGGGTGGTGGCCCTGCACCACCACCTCTAACAGAGGCAGAGGAGCTGGCCCTAAGCCAGAATGCAGGAAGGCCAGTGGCTGAGGGAATCCCTGGAGGGAGCTCATCCTCTGAGGCCACCCCCCAAGACACAAGTGCCTTCATAAAATGTAATATGCCTAGGCCTATATATCTTATTTTTAGCCTCTTCATACAAATATTTATTTCCCTTTCATGTCTTTTTTTTCCTTCTGTCCCAACAGATTCTGATGGTCCTATCTGCCTGGTGGAGCTCCCTCAAGCCACAACAGACCTTGTAACTGTAAGTAGGTAATACTCCAGAGATTTTGCCGAATGGTAGTGTAAAGTATACTGAAACATATCACTCATCTAGGATGAAGAGGATGAGGGAACAATGTCTGCTGCCTTTACAGAGGTGAATCCAGAAGGGCCTAACATCTTTATATCTTACTGATAGTTATCTTCCATTCACATTTAACATTCTGGTGGAATATAGAGTGTGACATTTAGTCTACACTGAAGTATTAACACATTTTCATCCTTTTTAACAGAGCATGGCTGGGCAGCAGCAGGAGCGTCCCTCAACGTCCACTGCACAGATTGACACTGTGAGATAGATGTTCACTAAACACCAGAGGTTCATTCTGTGGAATTCATGTGCTACTGTATCATTTAATGTCCCCATGTATTCCCAGTTACCAGTAAAAGAAGTGTACAAGATCCACCTACTTAAAGAGATCGAAAAATCAGATGTAGAAATGATATAGCTTTACTGCCAGATTAGGAAGGCAGATCTGGAGATCGAAATACTGGAGCACAAGTTAGAGGTGGGTGCATGGTCACATGTGAATTATTAACTGTTGGAATGTTAACTATTGGAAAGATTTAAAAAAAACTATATTTTGTATTTGTCGGAAATAAAGAAGACCAAGTGAAATGTGCATTATGTCTTTGACAGCTGTGGTGGTGGTGGTTCAATTTTATTTATATAGCGTCTAATACAACAAAAGTTGTCTCTAGACGCTTTCCGGAGACACATACCCAGAACATGACCCCCGAGCAGTCATTACGAAAAAACAATGGCAGGTAAAAACTCCCCTAGTGGGAGAAAAACTTTAAGCCAAATAGTGGCAAGGAAAAACTCCCCTTTAGGAGGGAAGAAACCTTGAGCAGGACCTGGATCATAAGGGGGGAAGAAACCTTGAGCAGGACCAGGCTCATAAGGGGGGACCCTGCTGCCGAGGGCCAGACTGGGGGTCAGGGACGGCAACAGCACAGCAGGCAGGTGGAAGCAGCAACGGGATGACCAGGGGTGGGGACCGCAGGCCAGCACGCAGCTCCTGAAGCTCCGGCCCAATCAGCAAGTCCCAGGTTGGGGTGTAGGGTTGGGGAAAGGTTGAGAAGGGGCAGGGCCAGGGGTGGTGGTGATGATGGTGGTGACTCAATCCTGGAAATGATTATGGCAAATGGTGACTCTGACTGCTCTGCCATCCTGGCTAGCTGGCAGGTGGATGGGGTCATCATCAGGGTCTTCAATCTGTAGGGCAGGGTGTTGTTCTCCTCTAATAGAACAACATTACAATTATCTAAGGGGAGTTTTTCCTTGCCAGTTTGGCTTAAGGCTTTTCTCCCACTATGGGAGTTTTTACCTGCCATCTTTTATATAATAATTGCTCGGGGGTTTATGTTTATGTTCTGGATCTCTGGAAACCGTCTAGAGATAACATCTGTTGTATTAGACGCTATATAAATAAAATTGAATTGAATTGAATTAATAGTGGCAATATTATGAAGAACACATGCCACAATAATGTCACAGGCCCTCTCAGGGGTCACCCTGAGGTGACGTAGGCACTGGAAACGGGCTTTCGGCAGGCCTATGGTACACTCCACCCGGGCTCTCGTCCTGCAGTGAGCCCGGTTGAAGTTCTGTTGGGGGCCCGGGTCAGGGTAAGGGGTCAGCAGCCTAGGTTGGCATGGGTAACCCCTGTCAGCCACCAGAAAGCCATCAAACCCTCCTGTAATGTAAAGTGGATACATTAGAGCGTATTAAAAGGAGGGAGACACGTGAATTATATTGTGCAAATCTTTAGGCTAATTACCACCCTGCAGTCTGTTGCTCAGGTTAGACTCACGATATATCCGTGAGTCATGAACAGACCCAGGCCACTTGGCTTCCACATTGGATATTATGTATCCAGCATCACATATGATCTTGACAGTGCAGAGTGTGACAGGTGTTAGTTGGACTATGATGCAGTTGAACTATGATGCAGTCTTAACACAGCAGTCAATCTACATGTACCTGCACATTTATGCTGTGAATAGACTTTCTATTGACATAATCGGCTTCATCATGTGAGGGAGCTGTGATTGGGATGTGTGCGCCATCTATGCAGCCAATCACACTGGGAAATCCTAAAAGAAATTAAAATTACTAATTCCAGTCTGAGGTTGCAACACAATGTCATTAAGAGAATATAATATAAAATGAATTTAACAGATCTCTACATCATTCACCTGCAATCCTGTGGAACTCCTCCTTGATGGCTTGGACAGGTTTATGTCCAGGGAAGACCACAAAAGATGGCTAGAAGCCGTTTCTGGGCGAGGCACACTTTTCTGACTGCCCTGCATACAGTTGCCTTGCTCAGGTGCTCTGCATCTCCGACATTGTACAGGAAACTTCCATTGGCGAAGAAACGCAGCGCAACACACAATGTCTGCTGGGATATGAGAGCATGACTGCGACTGGTTGTGTTAGAAATGTGAGGACGGATTAGGTTGTTGATGTAGTTGATGGACTGTGATGTGAAACAGTACCGCTCAAAAAGAAAATTGTCTGGAAATGAGATAAAAATCAATACACGGTATGATAACCATCTCCCGACGAATATTGAATTCTCTGCGCATTAATGCTGCACCTTCATCAATTGGGTCTGCGTCAAACGGACATGCCCTGTTCGTGACAATGGTCTTCTAATATATGTAGGCTACTGACTATGTTTTTAATGACAGGAACTTCGCCAAAACTCGCCTGCTGACTGCTGAATGCGGAAGTCAAATGTGCGTGTGGCTCTGAAAGAGGGCGGAGACACAGAGAAACTCGAGGTTCATTGAGATAAACCTGGTCCTGACCAGGTTAGTTTCAGAGCGTCTGTTACTATGGTAACTGACCTAGAGCTTAAGTTACCACTCTTTGTGAAACAGGCTAGAGTTACCTCTCTTTCTTATGGTTTGAGTTACCTCCCTTTGTGAAACAGAAAACTCAGAGTTTCCCTCATTTCAGGGTTAACAGACTCAGAGTTTTCACTAAACCTGCTTTGTGAAACGGACCCCAGATGTCTTCAGGAATTGCCAAAAATGAGCAGAAGATAAGATAAGAAATCCTTTAATAGTCCCACAGAGGGGAAATTTCCAGATTACAGCAGCAAAGGGGATAGTGCAAAACACAAGAGGCATCAATATCACACAATAATAATAAAAACACTTTAAACAGTATATGCAATAATAATAAGAAGGAGAATAAAAATAGTAATAAGAAATACTAGTATATGAAAAGAATAATAGACTGGATATTTACAGATGTTATTTACATAATTGCACGTTGCAGAGAAACGATATTGCACATTATTTTCCGGTTTGTATATTTATTGTCAGGTTGTATGTGGTCTACTGTGAGCAGTGCTGGTTGTGTAGTCTCTGTTGTGATCGAATTAATCACCCCGGGTTCTTTGATTGAGCTGGAAAAGGTCAATAAAGACACAAAAGACTGGGATAGAATTAAAGATATTACCTCTGCAGAGGGAGACCTGCAGGACAGACTCCACAGCCATCCTAACAGATCTGCCCGCCCCGCATGTGTGAGGGATATTCATTACTCTTAGAGAAACGGGGGGGTGGCCCAAAGTGTATAGCTGGGCCCCCCCCCCCCTTATCTCGTGCCTGGTACAGCATGGTGAGAAGTCAGAGGAATGCACCTCAGTTTCACATAGAGAAACATTTAGTTAACAGCACATGGAGTTTACATATTCAGTTTGATTTTAAATTATTCTTTATATAACAATCATAACATCTCACAGCTGCATAACTAATGTCCATTGCATTTGCAGGTTGACATCCAAAACTCCTGACACCAAAATGGACAAGGGGTTTAAGCTATACGCCTCCTCATTCATATTTGACTATGAATGTTTGTATCTACTAGCAATAGCTCATGTTAGCATTCTCGAACGGGAATAATGCAGTACGTCACTATGGTAGCTAAGCTAACGATAACATTAACCTACTGATCTGAGTTGATAGTCACGCTCTGCAAATTTCGGATTGCTATTTATAGACCTACATAATCACGTTGCACTTTATTTTTCACCAGTATCAAACAAAGACAGACTGACTGCCCTGATGCTGACAGCACCAGCTTGTTACAGATCTATGAGGAAAGAACGAGAAGCCACACAGCCTGAGAGTAACGTTAGGGATGAGCTGGGTGTTCCGTCCAGGTTCTCCATCTGTTCCAGTTCAGGGACAGTATTGTTGTTACGCACTGAACAGTCTAGGGGGTTCAGGAGTAACAATAATACAAATTTTTTATTTTATCAATAAACAAGGACTTAAACTGTAAAACACAAAACAATCCTCAAAAAAAAACCAAGGACGACAAGGACAAGCCATTTAACAAAAAACAATCCACTCAAAAGGAGGGAACACTGGTAGAACGCAAGGTGGTGAGACAGCGGTTCTGGGGAGCATTGAAGCAGTCCACGGACACCGGACACAGCGGACAGCAGACAGCACCGAAAATACAGAACAGCCACCCGGTGTTCTGCCAATCCTTGCTACCCGCAGAGAAATGCTACTTTGTGGTTCTGCTCATGCGCACAGTCGATTTTCAAAGTTTGATTGTCACGCCCATCATTTCTTGCATGATGTAAAATGGATAATATGGGATGTTGAGTATTTGATCATTCAAAATACACTACCCATGACATGAATTGCATTACACTTTGTGAACATTATACGATAGAGAAAAAAAAAAAAAACAATTCTATTGCTTCATTTGATATTCATTAAGTCATTCGCCTTTATTTAACCAGGCAGGTCATTAAGAACACATTCTTATTTACAATCACGGCCTGGCAAGCGACAAGGACCACTTGGGGGAAAAGGAAGTGGTTTAGGGAGTAATACAGTTTTAGTTGACGTCACTACTGGTGTAAATGACTGTATTGGCAGGGAATTGCAAAGAAATTGAATAAAAATTTATTAAGTTACATAATTTAGTGAATAGATCGTGATTGACAACATGCCGTATCATGCTTTGTAGCAGCCATTTTGTAAAATTGATTTTTCATGAAAACTCACTGGTGTTACCTTCCCCATGGGTAACACCAGTGACAATCAGTAACAGCAGTGACTCCAGATGTGTGGATACACTTTATTTAATGGTGTTTGAGGTTTTTATTTTTGCATGAAATTATTAAAAAAAAAAAAAAAAAAAAAAAAAAAAAAAAAAAACACCTCATGATTATAATTTGTGTCTTTTGATTGTTAATCCTTCTTTGGTCAGGTATGGCTAAGTTGAGTGCAGCTGAGAAACAGCGTCTTTATAGACGTTGCTGATCCTGAGCGAAGAGCAGATTACTTAGAGAAAAGGAAGCAAGGCTAGAAAAGACACATTGACACAAAGAAGAGAAGGAGAATAACAAATTTAAGAGAATATTTGAAAATATATTGAGTAAAACACAGTAAAATTGTAGCTCTTTGAAGGTAGAAAACCATTAGGTAGCATTTTTTGGCAAAGCAGCAGAAATTGGCAGAACACCAGCAGCCCCAATCCACTCTCCTTTATAGCAGCCTCCTGATTGCCACACCTGCGAAGCCTCCTGATTGCTGATGGGCACCAGCTGCGAGGCACCGTCCCAGCAGCACACACCTGCAACAAGCAGAAAAGAAAACACACACACACACACAACAGTATGTAACAGTTGTCGTTCATGAAAGATATGAGTAGCCTACATTTATTGGCAACTACACTTACTGTGCTGTGCATAAAAGCTGTAACAGTAATAAGATAAAATTTCCCCAGTGTAATTGGCACAAGTCTGTCATCATCTCATCTCATTAGCAAACACTGTTTTGACTGTCATTGATGCTAAAGCTAAGTTATCTTTGTAAATCTGTAACTTACTGCATAACATTGTTATGTTAGCCCTGTGTAACGTCAGTTGCATTTTGTTTACATTCATGTATGCATAATTATCAATTGTACAATACATAGAGTGATGTGCGTTATGGGATTATTAACTGTTACAGTATGCATTTCTTCCAAAATGAGTGGCTCTGCTGTTTCAAAAACAGCAGAGCCAGAGCACCAGTCAGTCAGAGGATGAAAGCTAATGAAAATATACAGCAGAAGCCTTCAGCTTCAGCTGTACGCATACATTTGTTAACAACACTGGTGTGAACAGCCTAAATGTGACAATTTGCTGTATAAATAAACAGTGTTGTGCTAGTTACTGAAAAATAGTAACTAGTTACCGTTAGCGTTACCACGGCGTACCCTACGGCCCCACGGACCCCCATACTGGGGAGGTGGTATTTTTGGCTGCGTTTTTCTCGTTTTCTGTGCCATTCTTCCGCAAACGTGACGAGTGTGTGAAGTTTTCCAGCAAGATTTTCGACGTGACGAGTGCGCGCATGGGACAAAGGGGGGCGTGGGCGGAACTTAAAATGAAGGCATCTGATTGGTTCTTTCCCCCCTGCCAATCTTCTGGGCCTCTGACCAATCCGTGCCACTCGGTGCGCAAAAAACAGATTGGTCAGAGTTTTTACAGGATTAAAGCTGTCAGAGAGGTCGGATTTTTTTCTTTCCTTTTTCTGAACACATTATTCACTGGCTACTCTCCGGATGGAAGGACCATTTCACCCAGTATAACAATAAATGTTTTTGAATGTGATTACAGACTATACCTTTAACTAGACTAACTTTTTTTAAAGGCCGAAATGAAATAGAGCAACAAAATTGTTTTTAAAATGTAAGGAGTAAAAAGTACAGATAATTGCGTGAAAATTTAAGGAGTAAAAGTAAAAAGTCGTCTGAAAAATAATTACTCCAGTGAAGTATAGATAACCAAAATTTCTACTTAAGTAAGGTAACGAAGTGTACTTTGTTACTTGACACCTCTGCAAATATGGACCAATCAGATGAAAGGGGGGCACGCTTTTTGGCGTCTATTGTCGCCACGGCAACGCTTTTGACTGAGAAAAGTAATGTTGCAGGATCGAGACGACATTTTGATGTATAACACACCTGGGTGCACGTTACGGTTCGGGCGAAGAAACGGCCGAAGAAATGGCATAAATTGCGCCACAATTACACGATTATTTCAAAATGGCTGACTTCCTGTTTGGTTTCGGCTATGGCGCCAGGAGACTTTTCTTTAAGTTGCGACATGATACAGGTGTGTACCGATTTTCGTGCATGTACGTCAAACCGTATTGTGGGGCTTGAGGCACAAAGTTTTCTAGGGGGCGCTGTTGAGCCATTAGGCCACGCCCATAAATGCAAACCATTAAATATCAAAATATCAATTTTGTGACTTTTGGGGCACTTTTAGGGGGGCAAAAAGGCCCTCATTTCGTCGGAAAAATAAAAACGAGAAAAATAAAAACGAGGGAAAAAAAAAATTCCTACAGATACAATAGGGCCTTCGCACCTTAAGTCCTCGGGCCCTAAATAAACAGGTTTCCAACAGCACAAGACAGACATAGCAGGTACTCACAATGCTCACTAACAGGATAAAAGTAGATGTTGCCCACAGGGCAAAGAACAATGAATGAATAAAGAAAATAAAAAAACAAGGTCAGGGTTTCTAATAAATAGAAATAAATAAGTTAAAAGCAGGACAGACCTCAGTAATAAATAAAATGCGTTAAGATTTGTTTAACAGCAGCAGCTCAAAAACTATTTGTCACTTCATCGTCAACGTCACTTATTAGACCCTCCAGAAAAACGCAGGCAAAAATCCTTGATTTTGCGGGCTAAAATCCTTGATTCTGCGGGCTAAAATCCTTGATTCTGCGGGCTAAAATCATTGATTCTGCGGGCTATAATCATTGATTATGCGATTAAATGTGCAGGTTTTTTATGTGCTTTTATGCGGTGAAATTGCGGAATATGCGGGAAGTCGTGGAATATGCGGAAAGTTGCAAAATATGTGAAATATGCAGGAAGTTGCAGATTCGGCGCTGAGCTCTTCCCTCTTAAATTCAGCAGGCTGTCTGATCTGAGGTCGTAGGCGGAAAAAAAAAAGCAGAGCGAGGGTGGAGAGGAGAGGAGAGGGGCGGTTGCAGCCCGGAGGCCGGCCGCCTCTCTCCCTCCAGCCCGCTCAGTGCTCGGGTGATTGCCGGGCGCACCGGCGCGACGAGGGGAACGAGCCGGAGCTCCGTCACCCCACGCGTCCGCCGCCAAGATCCCCCAAGTGGATGGGAGCTCCGCCTCCGCCGGCCCTCGCAGGCGCAGTGGTACGCGGTCAGCGCGGAGACCTGAGTCCACCGGCAGCCAAGCCCCCCGCTTGCGCGGCACTCTCTTTTTCCTCTCACCCCCGCGGGTGAGAGCTGCTGTTTGGGGGGTGGCGGTTTCTGCGAGGGGTGCGGAGGTCCCCGGGCGGGTCCCGCACGTCGCGACCGGGCGTCCCGACATGTCACTCACAACACTCCCCCCTTTTTCCAAACTTTAGGCGAAAATGTGCGGCGATGATGCGGTGAAATCAAGCGATCCCCGCATAATTCGCATATTCAGCGCGGACATATGCAATATTAACCCCAGTAAAAGTGATTTTTCTGCACCAGACATTGAAATCCACGGAAGGTCTGTAAATCCACGGACAGCCGTGAAATCCGCGAAAAATTCCGCGATCACGGAATCGCGGATTCCTGGAGGGTCTAACTTATGTGCCCTAATGGTTCGACAAAGTCTTCAATACGGGGCAAACATAGAATCGGGTGATAAATCCTCTTGCTGAACTTTATCTGCAAATGACAAGATTGCATCTCGAAGTTCAACAATGTCCTGCATATTCAGATTCAGATTCAGACTTTTGTTGTCATTATACAGGGCACAACGAAATTAAACGCAGTACGGAGTGGTGTTTTCCTTCAAAAATAGATTAAGTAAAAATAAAGTAAAAAAGTAGAATAAGTATAAATAAAATAGAATAGTAGGCTACAAAATAAAATTAATATTGCCCACTAAACAGTTAGCCTGATTGTAATAAACCCAGTTGAAGACTTCACACCGTGTTAGTGGTGTCTGATAAGGGTACATGAAATCTGGTGGGAATTTGCACAAGTTGCGTTCTGGCCAACCCACGAAGATAACCACGCCCTTTCCTTTGAATATAACATGAAAGGTAAAAGAGCCATGAAATAAATAAGAGTCATGAAATGTAATACGTAAATGTAGCATTACAAAATAAAAGTGCCATGAAATAAATAAATATCCCTTTGAGCTAAAAGTGCCATGAAATAAATAAGTATCCCATTATGAAATAAAAGTGTCATGAAATAAATAAATAAACCAATATGAAATAATTTGTCATGAAATAAAAAAAGTGGTCATTTAAAAAATAAAGATTTTATGAATTAATGTTATTTATTGTCATATTAATTTATTTAATTGAATATTTAATCCTGGGCCCGGCAGGGTCTTTCTGTGTGGAGTTTGCATGTTCTCCCCGTGCTTGCGTGGGTTCCCTCCGGGTACTCCGGCTTCCTCCCACAGTCCAAAAATATGCATACTAGGTAAACTGGTGATTCTAAATTGCCCGTAGGTGTGAGTGTGAGTATGTCTGGTTGTCTGTTTATATGTGGCCATGCGACAGACTGGCGACCTGTCCAGGGTGTAACCCCTGACTCTCGCCTGAAAATAGCTGGGATAGGCTCCAGCAGACCCCCGTGACCCTGCAAAGGATAAAGCGGGTATAGATAATGGATGGATGTTTAATCTTTTTTTTCCTACGGCAAAACAGATTTTTATTGCAGATTATGGCGGCCGTTTTTCAAGATCTTATGTCTTATGAAAGCTAAAACAAGGTTGTCAGTGTAGAACTTGAATTGCTGAACATATTTTAATGATCTCTTTATCCAAATGCATGTGTTTTGGCATAAAAAATTCTATGATGTCAATACAAATTAAATATGGCTTCCAGTTTTCAAGATGGTGGGCCAATTTTGACTAATATTATCTGTTTCTAAATTTTAACCGGATTAAAATTAAAAAAAAAAAAAACATTTATAAATTTTTTTTATGATGATCACCGATCTACAAGCTCATAATGCGATGTGACACGTTGTGAGCTTGTAGATCTGCTGTTTTCACTATTTTGGGTCCCGCGCAATCTTCAAATGTATCTTTTGGGTCAGGGTCAAAAAAGTTTAGAACCACTGAAAGTGCTTACAGTGTCACAGTCTGGCCTGGGTGTGGGTGTGTCTAGTTCTGCTCCCTGCCTGTAAAGTGTGAACACCTGCATACAATCACTGGCAATCATGCCAGCAGTATTTAAGCCCCAGTCTCACACCAGTCTTTGCCAGATTGCCTTGTGTGTGTACTCCAAGCTCTCCAGTGTTATTTCAGCCAACTTTTTGAATTCATATTGACCCTTGCATTTGCACTGTTTTTTAGATTTTGCCCAGCCCTTTGACTGTACCTTTGCCTTTGTTCATTGACCCTTTGCTTGTCCACGGTTAAGATTTTTGCCTGCTCCATTCCCTTTCCCCCACCATTAAAACCTGTTGAGTGTCTTTTGAGTCCTTTTATCAAGTTGGTAAAGGATTCCCCCTCTCTCAGCATAAACGTCCTAAATGTATTAAAAATGTCCACTTCTAATCCACTAAGTTCTACAGTTAAAACTGACTGGAGAAAGTGTTGTCTCTGTCAGACTGATAAAAAGGAAGTGTTAAAATCTCCTCAACTCATTATGCATGTAGTCCTGAAAATGATGGTTATTTTATGATTGCCACAAATGTACCAAAATAGCAAAATATCACCAAAGCTGTCGTCTGATGTTCAGTAACAGCAAGCTTGAGCGTGCTAGAAAAAGGGAAACTGACATCCAGAAAGACCCTGTTGAGGGCTACACAAAATTGCACAGGACATCACTTGAAGTGCAGCGGTGTTTCTTGTGTGAAAATATGGAACCTGTCCCTGAACTACGTCAGGCAATGACTATGCAACTGAATGACAGCCTTAATCAGTGTGCTCGTAACCTTAATGATGGTAAACTTCTGGCTATATCACAATCCAGGACAAAAACCATATAAACTGTCTTTTGCCTGCACCCATTTTGGAAAATGGCAGCCATATTTTTGTTTTATTTGCATGGCTAATAGGGGAGTGGGTGGGGAGGGTGGAGGGTGGAGGGTGGGGGGTCCCAAGATTATAGTCGGATGTCAGAATAATCAGAATTGGATTTTCCAATCACATTCCAGGTCAAAAAACACATAAACGGCTTTTGTGACAGCCATTTTGGAAAACGGCAGCCATATTGTTTTTTTTGCGTGGCTAACGGGCTTTTTTGAAAAAGTAGACCTAGAACATACTTTGTGCAAAATTTGGCGCTTGTCTCACAAAGTGAATGATCGTTTTACTAATGTGCCTGGCTAAGTGGTTTTCAAACTTTTTTCGTCATTTGTTCAAAGTGGGGATTTTTAAGCCCCACTTGCCCCCGTCGCCCCAACAAGAATCTTGAAAAAATAAATTACTTGAAATTATTTTAAATGTATTGAAATTACATTTAAATACATACATACAATACATACAAGTACAGATGGTCCCAAATTAACATGGCTGTTTCACTCGCGGGATACAAGATTCAGGCATTCGTTTGAACTGCACTTTTCAGTCTTAGCCGCTAGGTGGAGGCAGAAACTACGACTTGATATGAGTTCTGTTTTTACGGAGGCGGGGCAGTCGCGCTGCATCTGACGTCATCACCCTCCACCACTGATTGGTCGGGGGACGCTGGGGGGGCGGGGACGTCAGGAGGCTTGAGGATTCCTCGTTGCATTTTGTAATAAATGTCCAAAATGTAATAACTTTTTCATTTTGCATTTTGTAATAAACTGCCCCATTTTGTAATAGATTTTGCCACATCATGTAATAAGTTATTGCATTTTGAGAAGATTATTACAAAATGCACTTGCAACTTTTTTTATTTTCTACGAAATGTAATAACATGGTGCATTTTGTAATAAAACCTATTATTGTTATTTGTTTAACAATGAATTTATACAAGAGTTGCTTTTGATGTTTTTTTATGCAATTTCCCTTAGAGCTATGTAGCCCAATAAATCTACGTATAACACTCCAAATATGACTTTAGTTTCCCCCCCTCCCGGAGACGGTATCAGGGAGCCGTCCACACCTTATCGGCGATAAGTCGTTGTCATTTCAGACAAAAGCCTATTGACACAAGCATTCCTTCCTAATTGCTTGACAATGGCCCAATCTCAATTCCCCTTCAGATTTTAGATTTTAGATTTTAGGGCACTTGAAATCTAGGGCACTTGGCCCAGGTAGAGAAATTTGAAGAAATATGACTTATGAAGGCCTTATGAATAAAACCTGCAGCATTCCCGTAGAGTTCCCGTAATAAAGAAATCAGATTTTTGATGTGATTTTTATTTTGAAGATACGAAAAAACAACAACAAACTGGGACGTGAATAACGTGCTCCTTATATGGGCAACAAACAGTGAAATAAAACGCAGCCTGCATTTATAAAAATGAAACGACAGCCTTTTGAAAAGGTAAACCAGGTATATACTGTAAAATTTAGAATAACATTTTAAGTTTGATTTATGTGCAAATGCCAAGCAAATCAGTGCAAGGGTAAAACGCAGCAGCATCCTCTTCTCTTTTGTCAAACCCAATTATTGATCCAAAAGGTTACGTATCTATTTACAGAGTCACAGCGCCCAGGTCGGGATTTCGAGCCTGCGACCACAAAAGGTCTGTATCCTTAGAACCTTTGCTAAAGCTACTGCATGGCATGCGTGGCATGTTGGTTTATAAGAATCCAGAGGCTTCAGACTTTCTCGTGTCCGGGATCCCCACAGCTCCTTTTATTCCCCAAACTTCTCCTCCTCTCGACTCCAGGACCTCCGTAAACTGATTTATGGTTCCGCGTTACTTAAGATAAGTAGAAAAATCTGCAAGAACAAGATTTTTTTGCTTGGAAGAAGAAGATAAATCTTGTTCCACTGGCAGATTTTTCTACTTATTTCAATTGAAAATGTACTTGAAACAGGTAAAAATTGTCAAATAAGTTATTTTTCTGGTGTTATTTTTCTGGTGATGACTCTAAGTTGAAATAGCAGTAAAACCACATTCATTGATAAAATGACAAAAATAGGTGCCGGTACTCCCCTTATCAGAAAAAGAAAAAGCTTTTATTTGTCAAAAAGAAGACATATTTATTTACAGATGTTGCCGCGGTGTGCAGGCATTCATTGATTTTATCAATACACATTTTAAAGTCCTTGTTCTCCACCCCAGGAAATCTTTCCTTAATGCAGTCGAAAACAAAACTTTTTACATTTTGCGGCAGTGCTTGTTTGCCCCTTGAACCATCCCAGTTCGTGGTCTTCTTCCAGGCCTGGTAATTCTGCTCTGAAATGGCCTTCCTGAACAGCAGACATCCATAACGGCCCACTTGGCCGAAGCTTTGCTGGTGGATTTTAGCATGGTCCTCTGGTCCAACTGCACGCAAGCTTACGTCGGGGTGCTGACGAGGGGGGGGGGGTGGAGGCTGTCGTCGGTGAAGGACAGGGCAAGTGGAGACATCTGGGCTGCTGAGCACGATGCGACAGGAGTTGAGGTGCAAGTGGGGGTGCATCTCACAGGTGTACTGTGGACATGCATTCTCTCTTCTCGTAAAGCCTCCAAAGCCTCTCCCAGGTTTCCTAATCCAGCTCTCACCTCTCCCATAAAAACGTGTAGCTCCCTTCTCTGGCTCTCAGCCTCCCCTCCCAGGTTTCCTAATCCAGCTCTCACCTCTCCCATAAGAGCCTCCTGTAGCTCCCTTCTCTGGCTCTCAGAGTGGACGACGAGTCGATTGAGCTTTAGGTTTTCCGCTCTCATGGCTGCCAGGTCAGCTTTCAGGCTTGTGACCTGGGTTTCTTTCTCCGTAAACTGGCCTTCCAAATGGTCGACGATGTCCCTGCGCTGGTGATGTGATGCAACCACATCTGAAACAGCTGCCTGAGATTTTAAAAGAAGATAAGTCATGAGTTATGGCTTAAAAGTAACCTTTAAAATCCCCAACCTGGGCTCAGTTTATCCACAGCCTACAGCCCACAGAGAAACCTGCCGCTCATCTCTGGAAAAAACACCCCGCACTGCGGCTTTAGGAGAAAAAGACGCTACAGAGTCAGGATGCAACAGCTCAGAACAGCAGTGGAATAAATGAATGAATGACTGTATTTATTTTGGTCGTTTTTTTCAATATTGTTTACATGTGTCCTACAGTACATTAAACAAAAAAATAATTATAATAATAATAATATGCGTCAACTGAAAGCCTGAGATTATTTTGTCCTCCTTAATAATTTGGCTCTCTGCTGCTGGGGGCTGAGCGGTGTCCTCCTGCTCACAGATGCCCCCTGGTGGTTGTTTGGCTACACTGCAGCCTCTGATGACCACCCCCTCCTCCCCCCTCGACCAAGAGACGGGATTCTCGCGAGATATCTCGTGAGATTAATGTGTGAGTGGCGTCACATGGAATTGGTTCCATCTGTATATCAGTTATATTTGATAATGAATCAAAATCAACAAATAACACAAAGTTCAAAAAGAGAAAATAAAAGTGCAGTTGTACCATCATAACTTTACTTGCAAAAAACATAAACAAGAGAACTTTACCTGCATTAGTGGCAGCAGTGTGTATTTCTGAAACATTTCTCTCAGAGAAGAGATGTGCTGCTTTATACACTTTTGATTTTTTTGATTTGTTTATTTGCACAACATAAAAAAACGGTACAAAAGTTGAAATGAACATAAAAGCATGAAAATATGTGCAGGTGAGAAAGGAAGCCCTAAATGGGCTTATTCAAAGCTCTCACCAAGAAAATACATTGTATTGAAATAATAGCAAAAACAAAAAAACAAAAAAACAGCGTTCCAAAAAGATGGATATAAACAGACAATTTCTCGGTTGAGTGAGTGCGTGTGCTTGCATGTGAGCATGCACATGTGTGTTTGTGTGTGTGTGTGTGTGCGTGTGTATGTGCACGTGCAGAAGTGAGTCCACATTAAGTGGAAGCACTTCTAGACGCTTGATCAATAAGGCTGGTCTTCAATCTCTGTTTAAAACTACTAATAGACAGTGAAGATTTTGCAATACGTATATGAGAATTCCAGAGTGAGGCACCTCTGTCTTTGATGGAGAACTGACTGCTATTGGTACGACTGAATGAAGAATGGAGATCCTCAAATTGTCTGGTATTATAGTTATGAATTTGTGAATTGGTCTTAAAAAAATCTTTGAAAGTACTTGGAAGCATATTTGCAAGATAAGTGCATTTGTAAATGAAAGCACATGATTGGAGTATGTTAATATCATAGATGGATAATAAATTACATTTTTTAAACAAAGGGGCAGATGGGGCCAAATAGGAGGCAGAAGTAGCTATTCTTACAAACTTCTTTTGAGTAATGAGTAATTTGTGTAAATTTGATGAATATGTACTTGCCCAAACAATGTTGCCATAAATGAGATAAGGATAAATTAAACTGTAATAAAGAGTAACGAGACAAGCCTGATGGACCAAACCTCTGATTCTTCTGATGATACCAAGGGATCTAGAGATTTTGTTAGTTACAGAATGTATATGCTCTTTCCAGGACAAATTCTCATCCACAAAGACACCTAGAAATTTGGTGGATGAAACCTGATTGATTGTAATACCACCAATAGAAATCTTAGCTTTTTGCGGACAATATTTTTTTGTTTTTACTTGCAAATACAATAAAATTAGATTTGTTAACATTTAACGACAACTTATTTGCAAGGAACCATTTTGAAAGCATTGCTATACCAGAATTAGCTTGCTCAATAAGTGAATCAAAATTTCTGTGAGTTAGTATCAAATTGGTATCATCAGCAAATAAGATTGGTGTAAAGGATGAAGATACAGTAGCCAGGTCATTTACATAAATGAGAAATAAAAGGGGTCCTAGTATTGATCCCTGAGGGACTCCACATGACATCTTAACATTGGAAGAAAAACAACCATTGGCACGGGATCACTGTGGTGGCTCCAGTGTGAATGGTTTCAGCAACTTCACTCAGATTCTCAAAGACATTTTGTTGATCGAGGCGTCTGCCCCATGCCTCGAGTTTTCGGGAGAATGCAGTGATCTTGTCTGCCAGGTGAGGTAGGTGCTTGTCTTTGCCTTGTAGCTGAAGATTTAACTCATTCAGCTTGCCAAACACATCGCTGAGATAGGCCAGCTTCAACAGAAATTGTTCATCTCTGAATTTGCTTGCAGCCTCGTACATACGCTCCTCCTCCAAAAAAAGCCAAATCTCCCCTCTCAGCTCAAAGACGTGCGACAACACTTTGTCCCTGGAGAGCCACCTTGCTTCGCTGTGAAACAGCACAGATGTGTGATCATCTCCCATCTTCTCGCAAAGTGTAGAGAGCAGTCGTGCTTTCAGGGGTCGGGTTTTGATGAAATTTACAATGCCCATTTACAATGTGTTGACGCGAGCGCTTCCCTGTGAATGACAAAGTGCGTCCAGTGCGCATCTGGAGCAACCTTCTTGATAAGTGCCTGCAGCCCGTTTCTTTTCCCTGCCATGGTCTGTGCGCCATTAGAGCAAAAGCCCACACAATTTTCCCATTTTAGACCGTGTTCTTTGAAGTAACTGTCCATGATCTTAAATAGCTCATCAGCCGTGGCTCTCTTTTTTATGTATTTGCAAAACAGCAAATCCTCACACATTGACTCGCTGTGCACAAAGCGGACGTATGAAATAAACAAACTGTCTTCATTGCTGTCGGTAGCCTCATCCACTTGCAATGCAAAACGAGTCTCTTTTATTTTTTTGTATGAGTTGATCTTCAAGATCATCTGACATGTCACATATATGCCTCGCAATTGTGTAATTTGAAAGAGGGATAGTTGTCAATTTGGCTGCGCTTTTCTCATCCATCATTGCTGTCACCATGTCAAGAGCAGCGGGCAAAATCAGCTTCTCAGCAATTGTATGAGGCCATTTGTGCTTGACAGTTAACTGACGCAGCCTTTACCATGTGTTGCTCCTGCTGTCGATATTCTGCCAGTTTTCTTTTAAAGAAATCCAGTTGTTTGGTAGCGTGACTGGGGTGTGTTGTCTCCAAGGGCGTCATTTATCAACCGTGCGTACGCACAGATGTGTGCGTGTAGTGTGTGCGTAAGAACATTCCCACGCAAAGTATGGAATTTATCAACATGCACTTGTGCGCAGGAACACGTGTAAATTTAAGCACAACTCCGACCATGCGTACACACAATATCTAGTGGTAGAACAGTGAAACTACAAATAGAACCCATTAAAAGAGTCACAGTGTTCAGCGATCTCAAACTTCACACATGTTCCCCGTTTCCTCTAATTAATAAAGATACTCAATAAGTAAATTAGCAGACATTTTGAATAATTGGTGTGACAGCTATAAAAGACAGCTGTGTCAGGACGACCTGAAAAGAAAATACAAGTACCATGGCTTATCTCGCACTGTTGGAGGATTTGGAGGACCGTGCGCTCCGCAGAGAGCGCGTTTTCAAAGAGCGTGCTGATCTGTTCAGTGAGAGCACGGAGTGGCTTCTCAGCAGGTACCGCTTCCCAAGAAAGATTTTGATGGATCTATGCCGCGAATTACAACCAATGTTGGAGCGAGAGACAAAACGAAGCAAAGCCATCCCAGTGCACATCCAGCTCCTGTCCACCCTGGGATTCTTGGCCACCAGAACATTTCAGAGAGAGATTGGAGACGCAGCCGCACTTAGCAGAATCATGCCGGCAGTGTTGGATGCAATAATTTCTCTGGCCCCAACTTACATCCAGTTCCCATACACACATCAGCAACAAGTCGAGATCAAACGAGGATTCCACGGCATCGCCGGATTCCCAAACATAATTGGTGGTATAGCTGAAAGGACAAGATCGCGGATACAAGCGGCCGAGATGAGTTTCCTCCGCAAGGTGGCTGGACGCTCCCTTTAGAGATAGGGTGAGGAGTTCGGTCACCCGGGAGGAGCTCAGAGTCGAGCCGCTGCTCCTTCACATTGAGAGGAGTCAGCTGAGGTGGCTTGGGCATCTGTACCGGATCCTCCTGGACGCCTCCCCAGGGAGCTGTTCCAGGCATGTCCCTCCTCCCTAGGGAGGTGTTCCAGGCATGTCCCTCCGGGAGGAGACCCCGGGGAAGACCCAGGACACGCTGGAGAGACTATGTCTCTCGGCTGGCCTGGGAACGCCTCGGACTCCCCTCGAAAGAGCTGGAGGAGGTGTCTGGGATGAAGGAAGTCTGGGCATCTCTGTTGAGACTGCTGCCCTCGCGACCCGGGAACGGATAAGCAGCGGACGATGGATGGATGGATGGATAAAATATGTTCAGCAATTCAAATTCTACACGGACAACCTTGTTTTAGCTTTCATAAGACAGCCATCTTGAAAAACGGCTGCCATTTTGGATTTTCAGGTGGCTAAGGGGCTTTTCTGCATAAGTAGGTACTCGGCAATGTTCATGCAAAATTTGGTGCTTGTCTCACAAAGTGAACGATTCTCCTAAAAACCTGACTTAATTTCCCTCACTAAGAATTTAGAACTTTTTCTACGAACGGTTGATAAATGAGGCCCCAGGTGTCTTCTTAATTTGTTTGGTCTCATGCTGTCTGCTGCTAACGGCTTCAGACACAGAACACACATTGGTCTCTCTTCTGCACCGATCACTGAAACCATAAATCCGAGACCAAGATAGCTTTCGTCATATTTTCTTTCAGTTGGATTTTTGGTTGATTTGGCTCCTCTTTCTTGTCTTGTGTGTGTGATGGTGCTGGCTCTTTGTGGTCCGTGTCACAAATTTATACATGTTGCTCACAGTTACCTGCTGCCTTGTTGTACTGCTGCAAATATTGGCCCGATGCAATCAACAGTCCGACGTCAATCATTGTTTTTGCACTTTAGTTCCAGGGTACATTTTTCTCCGGTCTCCTAATGCTTTTTAATAATTTTAGCTATTAATTATTACTGTGTGTGTGTGTGTGTGTGTGTTGTCTAGAGGGAATTATCTTTATTGTCAATAGCATTTATAGTAAGATAGGCATGAAATTGAAAATGTCCTCCGTTTGTCGCACCCCACCTGTCATGTCTCCGTTCCCCACCAGTGGGGCGCGCCCACACTTTGAGGAGCACTGGTGTATTGAATTGATTAGTCATGCACTGGGGACCTATAACAGATATGAGATTAAAATGTGTCCATAAATCCTGTAATTAATTAGAATATTTTTTTTAATCGCCTGACAGCGCTAATATATGGTTATCACTGTTGCCTAACAGTCAGAAGGTTTGTGTGGAGTTTGCATGTTCTCCCCCTGCTTGCGTGGGTTCCCTCCGGGTACTCCGGTTTCCTCCCACAGTCTAAAAACATGCATAGTAGGTTAATAATTGATGATTCTAAATTGCTTGTAGGTGTGAGCAGAGCCGGATTAAATAAATGGACTACACTAGGCAGACTCTGATTTTTGGGCCCCCCTCCATCAATGTTATTTATGAATTGAAATCTTAAACTTACCAAAGTTACTAATAAAAGTTAATTCACATTTTACATAGCGTGAGTGTGAGTATGCATGGTTGTTTGTCTGTACACTGAAAAAAATGTGTGTAAATAGGCTATGTGTAAATTCTACAAGGATGATAATTAAGTAAATCTTACTTAGAATATAATTTACTTTTACTAGCAAACCTAAGGTAATTTACTGATTATTATTTATATGGAAATGGAATTTTACTCTGTCCTTTTGTAAATTTTACTCAAACTCTGGCAGCTTCAAACTGAAAAATCTCACTTAAAATCAATGGCTTTTCAAGGTTATTTTAAATACCTTTTTCAACTTTTATTTATAGACTATATGTAAGTAACATTTAAACAACATTTTACATAATTTTCTGTAGTTTAGATTGCCTAACTGTGTTCTCAATGTTTTTGTGTATTGAAACATTTTTTTTAAATGAGGCAATTGTTAAATTCAACACCTTTTTATTAAAAAAAATAAATTAAATTAAATATTTTCTAAAAGGTTTGCCGACATCAAGACAGTACTCACATCTGTGACCCTTAGAAAATGGCCCAACATCCCACCAGTTGAGAACCTCTGGTTAATCTTGTAAATCAT
The DNA here is from genome assembly GCF_033807715.1 of Cololabis saira. Classification (NCBI taxonomy): domain Eukaryota; kingdom Metazoa; phylum Chordata; class Actinopteri; order Beloniformes; family Belonidae; genus Cololabis; species Cololabis saira. The sequence continues at coordinate 36,191,785 of NC_084598.1, forward strand.
TATTTTCTCCTTCCTTCCTTGACCAGGAGACAGCACGCATAAAGACAATAAAACAGGCATATATAAACAACAATATAAATTACAATTAAAACCATAACATAAACAAATGACCACATAAACAAATGTGCCGTTTTTTTTTTTATTTTAGTGCCCCTTTGAAGATCAACTCTTGGCTCAAACGTGCACTCAAGCTATTCATGGGTTTCAGTCACGTGACATTTTTTGTTGTCAGCGCCATCTTGAGGACCGACCGAGGACCTTTCCGTCGCGCAGCCAATATGACGTCTCACCTAATAACTCACTTAACTCCCGAAGAACAGCAACGGTATCTACAGAAAATTGACACTTTAGGTTTCGATCCGTATCTAATCAATTACTGACTCCACTCCAGTCTGCCAAAAACCTGCCAGATTTGTCGTTTGCGGACATATATATCTACCTGGTCCACAATCCTTCTCCATACACCGGCAAAGCTCTCAAAGCTTTTAAAGTACCAAAGCTTACCGCTACTTCACATCATGATGGGTTAAAGATGCCAAACTTCATCATGTGGAGGCCAAAAAAATGTTGGTGGTAACAGGAAAGGTAAGTGACAGTCTGGTGATGAATAGCATCAGCATTGAATTGCCTGCACAGGATACGTTTATGTAATGAAAAGTAAGAAGGCAGTTCACTTTTTCAGTAACGTTACTACTCTAGAAAGTAAAAGCATATCATCATGTCACCATAAAACTTTATTAAAACATAAAATATAAAATATGATTTATTATATTATTAATGCAAATGTTCATCTTGCGCTCCCGATCTCCTGCGCGGTGCGTCCCGTGACGTCTCCATCACCAAGCGGCTCTCCCAAATCCAACTCAGCCTGGATCTCGTGTCCTCTGCTTTTTTCCCACATCTCAGTAATGATCTGACATGCTGACATGTTTGCTGCATTTAACACCACGAACACGCCGCTCATTCCACGCTGTTCGCTGTTTGATTGCGTCACCACACGCAGTTATTAATTGTTTCCCCCCCCCCCCACTTACAGGACCTTTTCTCTCCCTCCCGTCCGATGTTCTGGGACCTATATAATAATAGGATATTATTTATTTCTGCCACTTTATTGTGGTTTTTGTGGTGAAATGAGGAGGAATCATAGATAACTTCTCATTTCAACTAACTGGATCAGCCGTTCCTCATCACGACTGTTTCCTACAGCGCTTTCAACCGGCTTTCAACACGAGTGAAAGGAAGAAAATAAAAGAACATTTAAACATCACAATATCCCACGGCCCACTTAAAGCACTGATAAAAGGTCAATCCCGTTTTTTTAGACTTATTATTGTCGCATCCCACGGCACAACAGATAGACGGCATGCTGAATGTCGGTCCTAAAGATGGCGCTGCGAGTACTGTGTGACGTCACATGAAATCGATGAATAAGCTTGTTTCGCAGGGACAGGATCTTCGGCTCAAGGACATTGTTATGCACTCCCTCCCCCCCCTTTGTTCCTTTTTGTCTTCCTTCAGGTGCTCCGCATCAGGTGATTGTCTGGCCCCGCCTGTATTTAAGAGTATTTAAGAGGGATGGGAGGAGCAGGCGCTCTCTCTCAGACCAGGCAGCCTCATCTTGGTGACAGGGTTATTCCTGTGTGATTCTTTTTTCTTTTGTTTGTGTTGCTTTGAGGAGGGGGTCGGTCAGTTTGATTTTCTTTCCTCAGGTTTTGTTTTGTGAGGCTAGGTTCCAGTTCTTATTAGGTTAAGGAGGGAGGTTCTGGGTCCGACGGCCCACTGCATGGTTGGCTCAGGCAGACCCGGCCCTAACCAATTTGGCGCCCTAGGCAAGATTTTAGGTGGCGCCCCTCTTGCATCGCAGTAAATTCCACTGCTGGTGTATATACTCACAAGAAACTGAATAGCTTTATCTTGGACATTCTTTTATTTAAAGAAAGTAATTGCTCAATCAAAATACTTTTAGAGTTAGAAAGAAATACAAAAAAATATTAAATGAATATATGAAAAATACAATATAAATAGCTTACATAAAGTATAAGATTTAAATACCCACAAAATAAAGTGTAAACAAGTGACATAAAATAAATTATAAATACAATAAATATAATAAATAAATAAGGCACTGCACACAAAAAGATATTAAAGAAACCAGTATTGTCAAAAAATGACAAGTATTTAAATAAAAAGGGAAAAAAAAGGGGATCTTAGAAAGACCTCTTGTGGGGCTTTTTGGTACTGCATTAACTTGAATGACTACACCACCACCTCCTCAACCTCACATCACCTGCTACAGCCTTACTCTCCAGGGACCTCATGTACAAAGACTTGCGTGAATTTCCCACTGAAACATGGCGTACGCTTAAATCCAGAAAACGTCCTACGCACAAATAAATCCAGTTGTATGAAACTGTGCGTAGGCATGAATCCAAGCACATTTCCTCTGAACATCCCAATCAACGTGGAATTGAGCGCACGTGTAGTACCAGACTCCTCCCTGTCCACGCCTCTATTTAAATATGCCAATTCATGTAAATAGGCCCCGCAGGTGAGATTTCCCTTTCTGCGTGACCAGATAAGACAAAAACGATGGGTAAGACCGGGAAGAAAAGAAATTTCACGGAATGTGAGGTGGAGACGCTCCTCAGTGAGGTAGAGGCGAGGAAGAGAGTCCTTTTTGGCTCGCTGTCCTCGGGCATAACAAGGAAATGCAACAGTAGTGAGTGGGACAGTATGTGTGAGGCGGTCAATGCTGTGGGGTCGGAGCAGCGGACACACGCAGAACTAAAAAAAAAGTGGTTGGTCAATAAGTGAATTCTGTGTCCTTGCCTCTTTATATGGTTGAAAGCACATGTTGCCGGGCCCGAATGGCGTCCCGGGTAGGATGTACATTAAAGGGTCCAGCGTCTGGTTCGTCTGGTGGGGGGATATGCTGCTCTGGCAGTGGTATTGCGTGCCGGTGTGCCACATTGTGGAGGACGCCGCATGCCATCACAATGCGCCACACCTTCTCAGGTCGATATAGCAGCACTCCCCCAGTCCTGTCCAGGCAGCGCCACCGTCCCTTCAGCAGGCCGATTGTCCTCTCAACGACTGACCAAGTACGAGAATGGAGGTCATTGTACCTCCGCTCTTGGTCAGTCTGGGGGTTGGTGAGAGGGGTCATCAGCCAAGTTTTCAGTGGGTAGCCACGGTCACCTGGGGTCAGTTGAAAGCAGACAATGTTACTCGACAAGTAGGTAAATTATGTGCAGAATATATGTACAGTTTCCATTTGTTAATTTTATACACCACTTACATGGATCACACACTATTGCTGTAAATTAATGCAGAAGCGCGCCGGGGAAAAGGCGAGGCTGATAGTCATTTCAAACTTTACGCATGTGTCTCGAACTTTACGCATGTGTTTATTGACATAAGTACTTTACACACAGATACAATCAGGGGCTTGTTAGGAATCTCCGAAGCTGTAGTTTAACCAGCAAATCACAGCAAGTCACTAACTTGAACCACTAACTAGTAATGATGCTGTGAAGACAGGATGATATTTGGGGGCGCACATGCTCAATGCGCATCTGGGGGATTATTATTAGGACAATTAAACGGATGAATTATTTACTCACCAAGAAGCCACCCATCGCGCACGGTGCCAGCTTGTAGTCTGTTCCCAACCATGCTGTTAGTTAAAATGAATGAATCGTGTGTTGAACCAGGCCACCTCGCCACAATGTTTAATAATTGCATTTGCGCATCACATATTATCTGTACATTCATGGAATGAAAATGCTTCCTGTTCACCTACACATATTCATCCAGTGATTGTGCTTTTATAGCAATGTGTGTGCAGTCGATAGCTCCGATTACATTAGGAAAACCGGCTCTCGCTGCAAATTGCGCTTTAATGTTGGCCTGTTCAACTGCATTGTATGGGAATTTTATGTACCTGGATGACATGCAGATAATTCTGTCCCACACAGCTGGCATGTCTCGGCTCAGGGTCGACTGGCACAGTCCCGATCGGTCGGCCAGCTCCCTCTGGAATGTCCCTGTTGCTAGGAACCCCAGTGTGGTCAGCACCTGTGTGGGTACCGACAATGCATGGCTCCTCGCCGTGCCGCGCTCCAAGACCGGCCGCAGCTCCACGCACAGTTCCAAGAGGATCGCTCTCAGGAACCTGAAGCGGCTGATGAGCCAGTCGTCATCGTTTGCCAGTAGATCCTCTCGCTCTCTGAATATTCTTTCTCTTCTTATTAAGCCATTTGCGATGTCTTCTAACAGTGCTAAGGCTGCCATTGTTGTTAACGGTATTGTCTGCACCACTTTGCGCATGCTTTTATATCCACCCGTGTAATTGCCGACAGGTGAATGTGTTAAATGTTCATCAGTGTGTCTCTGATGTGCACATCACTCTGAGGGCTTATTGTTTTCACATTATTAACAGTTTCCCAGCAACACCTCTAAGTGTCGCCAACGGACCAATAGCTGTGGAAACGTGCGTACGCCAGCCATGAAGTTGGCGTCAGGCACCGCGCATTTCCACGGTCCTTTCACTCTAGATCCATCTGAACCTTTGCGTGGAAAAGGGCGTACGCCACGTTTTTGTGGGTACGCACCCTTTGTACATGAGGCCCCTGGTCTTTCTTGCAGCAAAGTCATCTACAACATCATCATATGACAATTAATTTGAGACCACATGGTTTATGCTTATAATGGCAAGTCCACTGAGACGTTCTTGCATCATAGTAGATCTCAAGTAAGTTTAACTTTGCAAGTTCTGTGGCATCAATGTCCGGCTGGCTGTCATAGGTCAGAGCAATACTAAGGGTTTGACACTGCTGTAGCAGGTCTTCTTCTTCCAAGTTGGGGAAATTGAGGAGTACACCAAACTTATTCACCTCTCCAAGATTCTGAAATCTCTCATCAAGTAAAGAGATGGCAGTATCCACAACCACAAATTAAAAAATGTGGTTTCCATTTTTCCCAGTGCATTTTGTATCGGCTCATCTGGAGACTCATAGCCAAAGTGCCTTTTGTGGTTCTCAACCGCTTTTGTTTGAGTTCAGCATCCACATTCATCTCGTCACACATCTTCTTTGCCGTTGTCTGTGCATCAGAGAATCCAGTGTTTCTGTAACTGGTGAGGGAATCTCTGGTTTTCTTCAGCAGGTCGACAGCCACATCAAGCTGCATGGAGGGTGACTGCATCAGTTTACTGACATACTGGATCTTGCTGAGAATGTCATACCATATGGCTGTACAAATGCAGAAGCGATAGAATCCAATTTCCTCAACCAAAGACTGGGCTTCAACTCTCACCACAGGGTCTGCAGTCGTTTCCCTCACCTCCAGAAGAGCTTCTCTGACTTGCCCAGCCTGAAACCTTACTGCCTCAATGCTTTTTATCCTGCTTTCCCATCTGGTCTCAGCCCATGATTTCAGACTGATTCTGACATATTTCAGGAGGACATCCCACCTATGGGTGGAGGCTGAGAAGAGCTTGAATAACTTTATTAAATGCCCAAAGTAGCCAAGAGCATCTGGTGAGCTTTTTGCAGCATCAGCTACTACCAGGTTTAAAGTGTGGGTACCACACGGGACAAAAAAAGCTCTTGGGTTCAGCTGAAGCAACCTTGCCTGAACGCCTTTATTTTTTCCCTTCATGTTGGCACCGTTGTCATAGGACTGGCCTCCCCTCAAATGGGATGTTAAGTTCATCTAGCCTTTTTAGGATTAGAGATGATAAATGTTCTCCTGTTGAATCCTCTGCAACAAGAAAGCCTAAAAAATGCTCTTTAACTTGTGACACTATTCTGACTATGACAGAGAGCTGTTCCTTATGACTCAGATCAGGGGTGCAATCTAAAATTAAAGCTGCAAGCAGCGATGAACGGGCCCTCACACTCACGGCCATCGTCCCCCATAAGCATATGAGAAATGAGACCAGCCACGACTCTCATTGTCTTTTTTTTTTTTTTTTTTTTTTTCAAATATTTTTATCCCGGTTTTTTTCCCATTTTTACCACCCCGTGCTCCTACCTACTGACAGTCCTGGGCATTGCCATCCTCTACCAACCCCGGGAGGGCCCTGCACTGAGCTCAGGTCTCAGGTCCTTAACCTGAGGAGTGAGCAGGCCGCATCTTTTCACCAGACAGGGTGGGGTTTCTCCGGCCGGACGTAGCGCGTGGAAGGATCACGTTATTCCGGCCGGATCCTCCCCACCCCATCTGGCGCCCCGGTTGGCCAGAGGGGGCATGTATAGCCCAGGACTGTGTGCATGTTTTTGTGAGGGTAGCTCACAAAGGGGGGAACACGGGGAGAACATACAAACTCCACACAGAAAGATCCATCCAAAAGTTGTGGCAGAAAATAGGGACAAGCAATTAGAAGAAGGGGCGGGGCTAATTTGCAGTAATTATGGTCAAGGACTCAAAATTGAGTCTGATGACACCACCCACGACTCTCTATGTCAAACGATTCAAAAGTTATAGTAGAAAATAGGGACAACCAATCAGAGCAATGGGCGGGGCTAATTCAGGCCAAAGAAGGTCAAGGACTCAATACAGCGTCCAATGACAACACCCACGACTCTCTATGTCAAACCATTCAAATGTTATAACTGAAAGAAAGGGAGAACCAATCAGAACAAGGGGCGGGGCTAATTCAGGCCAATGAAACTCAAGGACTCAATATTGAAAGTGACATCACACACAACTATGTCAAACCATTCAAAAGTTATGGCAGAGAAAATTATTCTAGGGGGCGCTGTTGAGCCATTAGGCCACGTCCATTAATGCAAAGCATGAAGTATTAAATGTATTCATTTCTTGAGCTATATGGGCACTCTTGTGATAGTGACAGAAAGCTTTAATTAGTGTTCTGCATTACATCGACGCTCATCTACGCCGTAGCAGTTCCCGTAGGTCCGGACCGTATAGGCGTTAGAAAATTAATGCGTGTTCATGGATGAAGAAGCTGGTCGTGGAAGGCAAACAAGCCATGAAAGTTGCGGTTGTACTACCAGCAAGAACTTTAATTTACTTTTACCCCTGGTTTTAACTCGTTAATTACTAATCAGCAATGAACACCGTCAGAGTCACGCACAGTATACAAACTGTGATGTTAGAGAGCCACCTTTTGGTCAATTTAAGCAACAGCATCGCCAGTTGGCTTTTATGTTCATGGCGAGACATCGACATTGGACTACCTCTAAACGGGAGGCCTTTTGATAAAAAGTTACAGTTCTCACTGTTTGTCATCGCCAATGTGTTAACTATTATGTGAAGAGATATTGAGATCAATACAATATACAATATTTACTAGGGGTGTAACGGTACATGTATTTGTATTGAACCGTTCGGTATAGCGTGTTCGGTTCGGAACGGAGGCGTACCGAACAAGTTTCCACACGGACATATTAAGTAGAGGGCCGCACATTGTGGAGCAGAGCACTGCTGCAGTTGCGCTCACACCGAGAAATTATTAAGATTAAAGAAAAAAGCACTAACTAATGAAGAACTAAAGAGCTAAGCACATAATTGTGACAAGTCCAGTGTTTCCCCTACCATTGTTTAGGCCTGGCGGGGCCTGGCCAGGCCTAAAAAAAAAAAAACAATGATCATTTACGTTTATGAGCGCCTCTGCAGCGCTGTTCTGCAACGTGAGTCAACTTGCTTCGTTGCCTAGTAAAGCCTGAATTATGGTTCGGCGTTAAATCGACGTAGCTCGCTGCGTACCCTACGCCGTAGGCTCTGCGTTGGTGTAACGCGGAACCATAAAACAGCCTTAACGATGCGAGTACCGCTGCTGAGAGCGCGGGCATATTATTATACATTATGGGATGTATAGAGTTTGTAGCCAGCCAACTATGGCGCCGGCCAAAAAAGGAAAAAATATCGCGGGCGACAGACAACATTATATAAAGAAATGTTTCTGCCAGGTACGTGTGTTTGTGTTTGCATGAGACGCTGCAGGGAAGCATGAAGGAAAAAAACAGCCCGACGACACACCAGGCGTCCGCGGGGTCCTAGCGCCGGCACACGTAGAGCCAATGTTATTTTGTGTGTGTGTAATAAACAACTAGCACGTTTATATTTTGCATTTTGTTTTCGTACTGTACCGAAAATGAACCGAACCATGACCTCCAAACCGAGGTACGTACCGAACCGAGATTTTTGTGTACCGTTACACCCCTAATAATTACAGCCAATTGATGTTTGATGGTGAGCTTTAAAAATGACCTTAATCTTTGCTGTGTCACTACGGTCATGTCCTCTGGTAAAAACGTAAAAGCTTTGTAATTTAGTGATGGCCATGTGTTTAGATTGTATAAATGAAGTTGTGATCCAATCTGATAAAATCTCTAGGAGGATTTCGTTAAAGTACGTGTCCCTGCATATGACCAGAATTCCTGAAAAATTACATTTTTTGTTCAAAATGCTGGATTTCTTGTGTAACTTAGAGCATGGGTCCAAGAGACTTTTTTGTAGGGCTTTGTCTGATATAATAGATACATAAAGGTCATTGCTGCAGGTCAAAGCATATTATGGTGTTTTCTGAAACACATTAAGTAGGTGGCGCTATGGAGCCCAGTCTTGTTGAACCATGCCTGTAGTCCATAAAATATGTAATCTCTGTATATGGATGCTGATTTCCAATCACATTTTTGCTGTTATATTGTTTTCAGGTTAAATTGAAATGAAATCTTAGTGTTTAGAAAAATATTAGTATGCATGAAATATGACATATTATATTGAGACATTGTTCCTTAATTGACATGTAAATGGTATCATATGTAATAGCACATTTGTATAAAGACTGTTCTTAGAACCATGTAGTGACAATTTTGGGTTTGGGAAATGAGAGTTTTGGGTAATCAGAATTGTTTGTATATAGGTTAAAACTAATTTGTAAATCAAAATATATGTTTTTGTAAAAATGTTTATTTAAAAAAATAAGAACAATAACATACACACACACACACACACACACACACACACACACACACACACACACACACACACACACACACTGTATCTAAACTAAAATGATGTACAAATGAACTGTTCAAAACTGTCAATGCTTTTGTTTTTTAGTTTTAGCAGCATTTTTTCTTTTTTGGGTTTTGTTTGGTAGTTTTGAAGTTGTTGTCATCTTCTGTTTTTGTAGCAGCTGTAAATGCGGTTCTTCTGGGGCCTGTACTACGAAGCAGGATTTGGGGTTAGCGAGGTAACTTCAGGTTTAACCCTGGGTTTTCAGGACTACGACGGTGGTTCACTTCTTACCGGGGTACATCGCCCTGGTAACTTATGCTGAACAGCTAACCTGCTCCGGAGCAGGTTATGTTCGAGATACAGATCGCCGGGTATAAAAGCACCGCCCACTGACCAATCAGCTCTCTTGGAAAATGGCATGCCCTTTCGAAGAGAATCCAGTGGAGCTCGGTGCGCGGATCGTGAGAGGATCCCTCCGAAGAGAACGCGTATTCAGGGACCGCCAAAACCCCTTTGCTTTCCCTGATGAGTACCTGTATGAACGATCCAGATTCTCGGCGGAGGGCATGGCATATTTGTGTCAGCTGCTCGTGCCACACGTCGGAGTCGTGCGCTCACAGTGCCCCAAACCATCTGCATTGCCCTGCGGTACTTCGCCATGGGTACCTACCTGTATGCTGTGGGTGATGCTGAAAATCTAAGCAGGGACCTGAGACCTAAGGGGTTTTATGCCATAGCAGGTTAAATACATCAACCTATTTAACTACTTCATCTATAAATAATGTACACCCTATGACGTATACTATTGTATATTAAATGCAGCGTACTCCTGTCATAGGGTTCCCCAGAGTGATCGTGCCATAGATTGTACGCACATTCCCATCTCCGCACGTCTGGGTGAGAATGAAGCGGACTATGTCAACCGCAAGTCATTCCGCAGCCTCAACGTTCAGGTAAAGTTTGCAATGGTAATTTGCAATACACATTGTACATTCAATTTGGCACTTAATAGCAATATGTTGCCTTAAGTTAGAACTTGTAACCGTTTGTTAGTTCTCCACTTATTTTCATCTAGTATAGTACTGTCCATGTGTGTGTGTGTGTGTGTGTGTGTGTATATATATATATATATATAGAATACAAAAAGCTTGACATAGAGTACAAGATAAAGAAAGTAAAACTTGAGGTGGAGAAACTGGAGTATGAGTATGTGTATATCTCCTATATGGTAATCCACACACCTCATTGTGTTTGTTTTAAGCTACGTGTGTCTTGTGTAAGTCTGTCATTTATGTGATAGCTGCTGTAACACTAAACATTCCCCTTGGGAATAAATAAAGTTATCTAATAAGGGTACTAATTGTTTGGTCATACTGGCACATTGCAGGAAATGCAGTAGCCTGGATAATTAAGTCATTCCCTTTTAGCACATTTGGAAATATATGCACATAAGGACAAAATGACACAGCACAGGTCCTGTCAAATGCACATTGATGCTACAATGACTTCAATGCTATTATCTTGTGGATTGTTAACCACAAATGCTTTTGCAGATGACATGTGACCATAATTGCATGGTCACGAGCATCGACGTCAAGTGGCCTGGGTCGGTCCATGACTCCCGGATCTTCAGGGAGTCCACACTGTGCCACAGACTCGAGCAAGGTATGGCAACTTTACTCTGCATATATGTCTTATGTTCTTTAAACTGCATTCTGTGATACTGATCATGGCATCATTCCTTTTTATCGTCAGGGCTGTTCAGTGGAGTGCTTGTCGGTGACAGGGGATATGCCTGCCAGCCCTTCTTGATGACCCCCTATCCTGACCCTGATGCAGGGCCACAAACTAGATTCAACGTGGCCCTTTCCAGAACCAGGGTCAGGATAGAAATGACATTTGGCATCCTGAAGGCCCGCTTCACCTGCCTTCGTGGGCTCAGAGTGGCCCCAGACCGAGCTAGCAGGATTGTTGCAGCATGTGTTGTGCTCCACAATGTCGCCACCATACGGAGGGAGAGGGCCCCTCCTGTTGACCAACAACCCCCTGATGTGGTGGACCCCATCACCCTCGACTACCCTACTGGCAGGGCTGTGAGAGAGGCCATCACAGACCAATTTTTTGCCTGAACAAAGAAATAACAGGCCTTGTATTTCAGTTATTCTTTATTAATTTTTTTTCCTTCCATTCTATCTTCTGTTCTCCCTTTCCTGAGGGAAAAAAGGAAGAAACATTTTAGTTTGTTTCCTGGAATAAAGGAAGAAACATTTTAGTTTGTTTCCTGGAATAAAGGAAGAAACATTTTAGTTTGTTTCCCATGCCAGGAAATGAATTACGTTACTGAATTACCTTCTTTTCATACTCCAGTTTCTCCACCTCCAATTTAACTTTCTTTATTTTGTATTTCTTGTACTCTATCTCTAGCTCCAGTGTCCTTTTATAAAGAGCTCTCACATTGTCTGCTCCAACCTGAAACAAATCAAACACATAATACAGTAGCTGTGACATTTAAGCATTGTCACTTTGCTATGGTAACTTGAAGAAAGGTGCAAATGTTACTCTTGACTACCCTATTTAAATGAAGGTTAATTCATTACCACTTGTGATCCCCTTGGCCTAGATGTGGAGGCCATAGGCTCAGGGGGAGGAAGATTTCCTTCTTCCTGCAAAATTAGGATCATAGCAATGGAAGCAATTGATTCATATTAGGATAGAGAGCACTTGGAGCAGTTTTTACTCCCATGTGCAGACCACCACCATTAGCAAGAAATTAAAGGGAAATCAATTACAGCCAAGTGTCCACACTCTCACCACCTGTTTTAAGATGGGCAAATTGACAACTGAATAAAATTGATTAAAAAAAGACTTAAGTGTACCGCCAAAGCTCTCTCTGAACAAACAGACACTGTCTCATCATCCTCCACCTGAAAACACAGGACATGTAAATGGTCTATTTAATCCATGATCAGCAACCACAGATGACATGGCAGTGTATATGACAGGTTGTTTCCACTGTTACCTCTGTATGGGACAGAGTGTATGTGGGTGGTGGCAGCAGCACCAATGTCTCCCCATCAACTGTAGAGAAAGTAAAACGATGTTACTTACTCCCACAATAATTTGTATATAATTTTGTTTTATTAGCAACTCAGTCTTTTAACATTGACACTTACCCTGTACAAATGTGGCCTGTTGGGAGCAGCTGCCACTGCCACCAGGGTCTGAAGAAACACCCCCTTCTACTCCATCCATTAAGGGGCGACCTTCATTGTTGGAGAGGGCCAGCTCCTCAGCAGGAGTGTACTCCTGCGTAGGAGGGCCCCCTCCTGTCTTCTTCTTGTCATTTTTTTTTTCTGTTTGCTGCAAGTAATGTCAATGCTATTTCATTGTGCTTTTGTATACTGATATCATCCTAAAACAGAGAGTGATAGAAACACTAAAGCCTTGTACTTGTTGTACTTCTAAGATATGAAAGTGAGCCTACTTACCGCTTTGAATTATGTTTTTATATTTATTTTTTATTTGCTCCCATGTGCGTTTCACTCCGCTGGGGTTGCAGCTGAAGGAATGAGGCTACAATTGTCATACACGCCATACGAATACATCTAAGCAACACATGCATTTAACAGAATAGACAACTGTAATTATAGTCAGATCTACTTATGCCCTAATGATGGGGCAGTGATGTTTATATCCCTATGAACTTACGCATTTATACAGTCAGCGATCTTTTGCCAGCTGTCTTTCCTGCATTTTGCAGCTGCAACTGTGTTGCTTTTTGCCTGTATTAGATGCCTATACTCATCATATTTCCGTAAAAGTATAGTTTGCTCTTCGCTACTGAATTAAGCGGCTCTGACAGCGGACTTCTCCATGCTTGCGATTGGTCATGCGCTGAAAACACCGCCCCTTTTATGTGCATGGGTTGATATACCGAGTTGATAACCACCGTCGTGTGACCGCTTAGCGTGATTGCAATTGTCCGGGTTAGTGAATCTGGATAAGGAAAAGATATCCTGGGTATGTTGAACTTGCTTCGTAGTACAGGCCCCTGGTCTCTCTTCTTGTGTATTGCACCCTGCTGCCTCTTCATTTATGTTCGTCATATCCGTGTCGTTGATTTCTGCAAAGAAAATGTAAAATGTAATATTCATCATATATATTTGAGTTTATGATTTAAGGCATAATGCAATGTCAATAGTGATTTACCATTCGAACACCAGAAGTTTTTTTTCCAATTCTGCCATTTTATCCCTCAGGTCTTTGGATTGTTGTATGTAATTGTTCAGCTGGGTTTGCAAGTAGTCATTTTGTTGTTTCAATGCTCGTATTTTTCTGGTCATTGAAACCAAGAAGTTGGTTGTTCTTGACCCAACCTCGCAGCATTCCTTGTATCGTTGTTGATTTGTAACTTGTTCATCACAACAAGAATACTATAATAGATGACACAAGCAGATTATTTGTATCAGTACAACATTATGATTGGAGAGTATGTGAAGTATTGAGTATGATGAATTTGGAATGTAAAACTTACAGCCAAAATTTGGAGATTTGACCTCATTTTTTGGACATCGTTGTCGTCTATGTTGTCGAATTTGGTGAAAGCATCTAGAAACAACATCTGTTGTATTAGACGCTATACAAATAAAATTGAATTGAATAAATAACCCCTGTATAGATGTGCGTGTGTGTTCATATATTAATCTATGTCAATAAAAAACAATTGTTAGAAGATTGTTTACTAAAATTCAATCATTATCCAGGTTAATCTAGACAGCATACTTTCTTGCAATACCACCAAGGATTATAAAAGAAATTCATAGAACAAATTGTAATTTTACATGGAAAAGTAAATATCACTATTAGGGATGCACTGATCCGATATTTGGTATTTGTAACAACATTGATATTGAAAAAAACTCTCCATCAGGGTTTGGTAACAATGGTCTGATCCATAAGAACAAATTTATTCTATTCTAATTCAATGTGTGCTTTGTGAGTATTGTATGCGCTACTCACGTAATGTCAGCATGCAGTGCAAAAGTCTAAACTTTTCAAAATGGAGCCAGCTAAAACATCTTTGATATGGAGTTTTTCACATGACCTCAGCCAGCATATGCGTCTGCAACTTGCAATATTTGCCAATCAGTGTTTTTAAATTGCTTTCATTGAAGCGTGGGTTAATGAAGGAATCCATTAACTAATTAAACAAACAGTAGAGGGATGTAGAAGTGGTGGAGTCTTTCTCTCTCTATGTTGAAAATGATCATGAATTCAATAGAGATTTGAAGTTGATGTTAAGATTCATGGGAGTAATACTGAAATGTAGATGTTGAAGTGCAATCTTAGAAAAGAAAATTGATTGTAGGATCCATATATTGCACACCTAACACACATATCAACAATTTTAAAGATTGTCTCTAGATGTCCTGGATCTTGTTGATAAACAGGATAAAATGTATTATTTACTAGGTGATTCTATTATTAATTTCTTACATGAGAACAAACATCACATAGATCACCTCATAGACATATTGTATTCAAATCATTGTATCCTTTCCTATGCAATGCCACAATAATAACTAGTTAATCTACATCAATAGTCAATATTTTGAATAATAAATTGACTGATGTCATAAGGTGTAGCTGATTATAGAGCATATAAGTGGTGGTTGACCAGTAGAGGGCGTTAGAATATTATAAACATCACGTTTCAAGGAAAAATGTGAAGAAGTGACATTTATTGTGTGTGTTTACAAATGATCAAGCCTTTATACATTCTTGTACCATGTCAAGAGTTTAATTGAGGTTGCATATGTATTTCTGATGAGTGACAATTTCTTCAGCTAATGCAGTGTTTCCTCTACATTCATTCAGCAGTGGCGGCCCGCCACTGCTAAATCATAGCCACCACGCCTGAAAATTTTTTTTATTGTAATTTTTTTTTGTCGCAAATGCACCATCGCCGCATCTCTCCACCTTCACAGCACAGCCTGTGTGATGATGAGCGCAACGGCGGGGGGAGGGAGGGAGTGGGGTGTTTGGGGCATCCTGTTGGGTCAGAGTCGTCGTAAGAAAAAAAAAAAGGAGAAGTCGCCGTAAGAAATAAGGCAGCGAATTACCGGAGGAAAAGGTAGACTTATTGGGGGGCGCTGTTGGCAGGGAAGCATGTGAGACGTGTGTTGCTACAGCTCCGCCGGAATGTGACTTAAAACTTATTATTTTTGCACTATTTTATATTCGGGAGTGATATTACGCTTTGATAGTACTTTTTCTCCCTTTGGGTGTACTTTTTGTCCGAAGAACGAACTGCAATGTCAACAACAAGACAACAACAACAAGACCGACGCCAGCGTGCGCCAGCCAAGACGTCAGATCCCGTTGTGGGAAGTGCAGAGGCCGAGCCGAGGCCCGATGCCAACGAGGCCTTGCTGCAGAGCATCAAAGTGATGATGGACGACCTACGTTCTGACATTCTCTCCAGATTTAATGCAATTGTGGCTGATACAGTTAAGAGGGAGATGACCGGGGCGCTGAAGCCGATGGAGATTAAAATGGAAGCTCAGGGCCGATCTATTGTGGAGCTGGAACGCTCGGCGAGTGACCAGGCTACCGAAGTTACTGAGCTACATGCTACGGTTAGCACGTTGTCCGGCCTGGTCAAATCCCTCTCAGACAAGTGTGAAGATTTGGGATCTCGCCAGAGGTTAAATAATATAAGACTGGTCGGCTTACCCGAGGGCGTGGAGGGTCCGCGACCCACTGAATCCGTGGCGAAGCTGCTGAAGGACCTGCTTTCCCTGGACGAACCGCCAGTCTTGGACCGGTGTCATCGTAGCCTGCGAGCCCGACCCAGGGAAGGGGAACCTCCGCGTCCTCTCATCATGCGAGTGAACCTGTTTCAGGTCCGTAACCTGATACTACGCCGAGCCGGGGAATGCTCCCCTCTCAACTACCAGGGTAAGAGGCTGTCTATCTTCGCTGACTTCACCCAGGCCGTGGCAAAGAGGAGGACCGCGTTTGCAGCCGTGAAGAGGGAGCTACACTCTTGCCCTGGCGTGAAATTCGGATTAATGTTCCCTGCGGTTTTGCGCATCACACCAGCAGACGGCCAAACACGTAGGTTTGAAGATCCGGTTCGGGCGATGGACTTTGTTGTGAAGAACCTTAAAAAAGTGGTTGTTCCGGATGAGGTAGCTTAGCTTCAGCTAAGCTAAGCTAAGCTAACTGGCTGGGCTGGCTGATGGCTGAGCCGTCTCGTTTGTTTTGGACTACAACTCCCGCGTGCCCCGGGTGCCGGGACCGCGCGGCTGGACTGCGTTTTCATTGGCGGTAAGAACTACATTTACCGAGTGCCTTGGCCACCGCGGCCGTAAGATCTATACTGACTACGTTTCCCATGCATATCGGGTGCTGCAGCCTGGACGGCTGAGCCTTGTTTATCACTGACTGTGAGTTATCTTTGATGCCAGGTTGCCAGGTTGTGTGGAGTTCCGCTTTAATGCTTTATTTGGTCCCTCTCCCTCATTCTCTGCAGTTTTTGCACACTTATTTTTCAGTGCAATGAGGTTTGTTGTTCTTTTCTTCTTTTAATATATATTCCACAGATTTTGTAGGGGGGGGGGGGGGGGGTTGATTTTGGGTTACAACTTGAAGGTTGGTTTAGATTTTTTTCTCAAGATAATCTTTGTTTTTGTTGTTGTTTTATATTTAGGCAATGATACTTGATAATGACTGAGAATACGTAATTTATTTAAATACTTTTTTTATGAGAGGATTATTATTTATTTTTACACATACATTTTATGGGGTATACAGTCATGCCGTTTACTTTAGCATATTTGCTCACATCTTGTTTCGTCATTTTTTACCTTTTTATTTTTATTTGTGAGGAGGATAACACATATTATTGACAGCAGCCTTGCACTGCTCATCTTAGGTTGTTTATATTTATATATGTGTATGTGTGTATATATGTGTATGTATATATATATATATGTGTATGTGTATATATACATATATATGTGTACCCGAAGTTTATTGAGGGATGCACCTAACATTTTTGTTTCCTTTTTTGTTTTTTTTTCCCCTCTTTTTTTTCCCTCACATCTGATAAGGTTTCTCCTTTTATTGTATGCAGTAGGTTGATGGTGCAGTTTTTCTATATTTGTTTTTCACCCTATTTTATACCCATGGGTACTCCTTTTTCCCCATTGGCCTTTAGTAGTTTGTTTTTCTACCTGGATTTTTGCTTGTTTCTAACAGCCGGGTAATTGTACTAATGTGCATTTTTGGGATCCTTTTTAATTTTTAATTTGTGGTCACATTCACCTGGGAGGTTTTTTTTTGCCCTAGTAGCTTTGTAGGTGTGCTACTATGTGGCGTGATAGGGGTTTTGTATTACTAGGGGTGGGTTGCGCGCATCTCCTGCGGGGGGTTGCTTCTGCTTGTGTGTTGGTGGGATGGGGTGAGGTTTGTGTATTTCGTTTTTTGTTTTTTGCCTGTTGTTTTTTTTGTTTTCATCAGTCTAATACTGGTCTTGTGATCTGCTGTGGGACGGCGCCCGCCTTGGTGCATATAATGGTATCTGAATATATTTATGGCCCAAGCTAATTTGACGAATAGGTTGGGTGGGGGTGAAATTCAGTTCACTAGTTTCAATTGTAAAGGACTTAACAACCCTATAAAACGCAGTAAAGTGTTGCATCATGTTCAACAGCTGGGAGCACATATCATTTTTTTACAAGAAACCCACCTAAAAGCCTCTGATCATTTGAAACTTAAAAAGAGTTGGGTGGGGCAGATCTATCACTCTTCTTTTGCGGGGAAATCAAGGGGTACAGCTATTCTGATTCATAAGTCAGTCCCTTTTTTAGCTCTCGAACGTTACCTCTGACCCTAATGGTAGATTTATTATCATCACCGGACAGATTCATGGTACTCGTGTTGCCCTGGCAAATGTGTATGCTCCGAACTGGGATGACGATGCCTTCTTTAGACGCCTTTTTAGCACACTCCCAGATATATCCTCACACCATCTGATACTGGGAGGAGACTTTAACTGCTGGCTTTGTCCTCATCTAGACCGCTCATCTACTAAGGTCTGTGCCCCCTCGAAATCCTCTAAGGTAATACAATCCTTTATGTCTGAGTTTGCTGTAACTGACGCCTGGCGTTTTTTTAACCCGTCTAAAAGAGAGTACTCATTTTTCTCTCCGGTCCATCATACCTTTACCCGTATTGATCTCTTCTTGGTAGATAGTAAGCTACTCTCTAGTGTGTCTGCTTGTAGATATGATACCATTGTCATATCGGATCATGCTCCCATATCAATGAAGGTTTCCTTTAGGAACTTTACAATTATGAGAGCACCATGGCGTCTTAATACTTGTCTGCTTACTAACGAGGGCTTTGTTGATTTTGTCTCTAAACAAATAGATTATTTTTTAAGTTTCAACAAGACCCCAGATGTGTCGGCCGCATTGCTGTGGGAGAGCCTTAAGGCATACATTAGAGGGGAGATAATTTCTTATTCACGATTTGAGGATAAGTGTAGGAAAAATAAACTGGCTAACTTATCTCAACGTATTGCCCAAATTGATGCCACATACGCTGACTCCCCGTCTTCAGAACTTTATAAAGAGCGTCTTACTCTTCAATCAGAATATAACGTTCTCACAACGAATCATGCCACAGAACTGTTACTTCAGACAAGATCCAACTTTTTTGAACAAGGCGATAAGGCAGGTAAATTATTGGCACATCAACTACGGCAAAGGTCTACTTCCAACCTCATTCCACAGATTCGGTCGGACTCCGGTATTACAACTATTCCCTGTGAGATTAATAATACCTTCAAACAGTTCTATTCCAAACTGTACTCCTCAGACCAGGTCTCTGACTCGGCCTTCGACACTTTCTTCGATGATCTAGACATTCCCTCCATTGAGCAACCTGTAATTGAGGAGTTGGAGAAACCAATCACCTTGGAAGAACTTAGGGCGGCTGCTTCAAACTTGCAAAGCGGGAAATGTCCGGGACCAGATGGTTTTCCATCCGACTTTTATAAGAAGTTTTTTCATAAACTAGGTCCAATACTCCTGGACATGTTCAATGAAGCATTCGGATCGGGGTGTCTCCCGCAGACTCTTACTCAGGCCTCCATTTCCCTTCTTCTTAAGAAAGGGAAGGATCCCCTTGACTGTACATCCTATCGCCCAATTAGCTTATTAAATGTGGACTTTAAGTTATTGTCAAAGTTGCTGGCTTCACGCCTGGAGTCTCGCTTGCCGTCTATTATTTCTCCAGAACAAACAGGGTTCATTTGTGGGAGGCAATCATTCTCCAATCTTAGACAGTTGTTCGGTGCCATCTATAACCCCTCCCCCTTCCCTTCCACCCATGAGGCCTTAATATCATTGGATGCTGAGAAGGCCTTTGATAGGGTGGAGTGGAACTATTTGTTCTACACCCTGGGGCGGTTTGGTTTTGGAGAAAATTTTATCTCATGGATTAAGCTGCTCTATTCATCCCCGCTGGCCTCCGTTAGGACCAATAATGATCAATCAGACTATTTTCGTCTATACCGCTCTACCAGACAGGGCTGTCCTTTGAGTCCACTGTTGTTCGCATTAGCCATAGAGCCACTGTCTGTGGCACTCAGAACAAATCCACGTATTACTGGCATTTCTAGGCATGGGGTCGAGTTGAAAGTCTCTCTCTATGCAGATGATCTGCTCTTGTACGTTTCCAATTTACCTGTCTCAGTTCTGGCCGCTCTGGATACCCTTGACTCGTTTGGTCGGATATCTGGTTACAAACTTAACTTAAGCAAAAGCGAAATTTTTCCTGTTAATGAAGCAGCTAGGAAGTATCCCCTGCGTAATCTACCCTTTAAGGTTGCTATGGAGGGTTTTACATACCTTGGAGTTTATGTTGCACGTAAATATGAGGATTTAAACAAAACTAACTTTGCCCCCTTAATGAAAAAACTTAAAGAGGACTTTGAACGTTGGTCTATACTCAATCTTTCTCTAGCTGCTCGCATCAATACTGTTAAGATGAATATTCTTCCTCGGTTTACATATTTATTTCAATGTATCCCCCTCTTTCTTCCTCAGACTTTCTTTAGGAAACTAGACAGCATGATCACCGACTTTATATGGAATAAAAAAGTACCTAGGATACGCAAGCAATGCTTACAGAGACCCAAGTCTCTTGGAGGGATGGCAATGCCTAACTTTAGGTTTTACTACTGGTCTGCCAATATCAGGATTCTGAAATACTGGCTGCTATATGAAACTTTTGACCCTCCACCAACGTGGTTGGCTATGGAGGCGAGTTCCACACGGCCGGTGACGTTGGCTGCTTTAGCACACTCCCCCATTAAGTCATCTACCGCCCCATACACTAAAAACATTACGGTCAAGACCTCCCTTAGAATTTGGATCCAATTTAGACGCCATTTTGGTTTACAATGTTTTTCTATTCATGCGCCATTGGCATCGAACCACGTTTTTCATCCCTCTCTAATAGATAGTGCCTTCTCAACTTGGTCAAAACATGGTATTCATTCCTTCAATGATCTATATGTCGATAATGTTTGTGCTTCATTTCAACTGCTTTCAGATAAATACACAATTCCCAAACAACATTTTTTTAGATATCTACAGGTGCGTAGTTTTTTACAGAAAACTTTTCCCACTTTCCCTAATTCCCCAAATGAGTCTGCTATAGATACCTTTCTACGTCCATTGCCTACCTTTAAGGGGGCAATTTCGGTTATATATAATCAGATCTGTGGTCTACGTCCTGAATCGCTTCAAGCTATGAAAACCCGTTGGGAGGGGGATATAGGTGAAGAATTGGCTGGAGAGGTTTGGAACGAGATTCTGCGTCGGGTACACAAATCCTCTATATGTGCGAGACATGCTCTCATCCAATGCAAACTTTTACATCGCATCTATTACACCAAAGAAAGGTTGTCTAAAATATACGATACTGTATCGCCTGACTGTTATAGATGCCGACAAACTCCAGCAGACCTCATGCATACCTTTTGGCTTTGCCCCTCATTAAACAACTTTTGGACAGAGATTTTCCGCTCTCTATCAAAGATAGTGGGGCAGAGAGTGGAACCTACTCCTCTAGGAGCCTTGTTTGGGGTTTTCCCCTCATTGCCCTCTCTTTCCAAATCGGAGAGGGATGTTTTGGCTTTTGTTACGTTATTGGCTAGGAGGTTGATAGTGATAAATTGGAAGAGTCGCTCCCCCCCTCCTACACCCACTGGATAAGGGATATTTTGTATAATCTTAAACTGGAGAAGATCAGATTCTCCCTTAATGGCTCTGTGGACAAATTTCGGAGGGCCTGGGGTCCATTCTTCACCTTTGTACGAAGTCTGGATCCTACTCTAGTGGCGGACAGGTGAGGTCCGGTGGAATAGTGGCTTTATAAACTTGTACTAGGGGTGGGGCGCTGCGGCGCGGGTCACGGTAAATCTTATATGTAATACTTCTGGACTGATGTTTTATGTTTGTTTGATGTTTGCTTTTTTATTTGTTATTACTATTATTTTTTTAATTTGGCTTGCAGTATGTCCTATATGTTATGTTTTTGTTTTGGTCTCTGATGATGTTTTTTTTTTTTGTATTGTTTTTTTTTTATTTTTGGGGTGAAAAAGAAAAACACAGTCTTTTCTTTTATAAAGTTTCTATTTACTGGGTTGTACTGGAAGTTTGCATGTAACTACAAAACTACCTCTGCTTTGTATACTTCTGTGAAAATCCAATAAACAAATGTTTAAAAAAAAAAAAAAAAGAAAAGGTAGACTTATTAGCCAACTCAGTGACGCTAATGTGGGTAAACGAATTGATAACATTAAAGCCGGGCATATACTGTGCTATTATCGGCTCGTTTTGAGCCGATTTTCCAGTCGTGTGACTTTTTTTTGATCGGGCCCAATTTTGACCCAATCGTTGCTCGTGCCTCGTGCAGTGTACGTGGGGTAACGACGAGAGCTGTTACGTGGGGTAACAGCTCACGACAAGCTCCCGATCACAAATCGTGAGGTCGAAAGAAAATCAAGCGTGTTTGAAATCCTGGTCTCTCCTCGTGAAGGAATCGCACAGTTGAAGCAGCTACGACCCGATTTGCCTCATCCTTTCGCAGAGAGCATGCGCAATCTCTGATGTCACGTCAAAAAACTATTATTTGTAGTTTAAGTGTTGCAAATTCACATTACAAATCATGTTTTAATAGCAAAAAAAAAGACCGCATTTCCACGTACGGTGCGGGTCGCCGCGTACCCTGCGCCATAGGCTCTGCGTTGTTGTAACGCGGAACCATAAATCAGCCTTACGGCATACCCTACGCCGTAGGCTCTGCGTTGGTGTAACGCGGAACCATAAATCAGCCTTATGGCGTACCCTACGCCGTAGGCTCTGCGTTGGTGTAACGCGGAACCATAAATCAGCCTTACGGCGTACCCTACGCCGTAGGCTCTGCGTTGGTGTAACGCGGAACCATAAATCAGCCTTTAGTGTGTGCGCTGTCTGCTGTTCGGAACACTTCTCTTTTTTCTCTTCTCATTTTGCTGGGACGCCGGGTCCCTCCGCCGAGACACAACTTTTGCTGTATGCGTTCTTTGTTGTGTCTAAAAATGATGCGCAGTGCCCACCCAATCAGAAACGGTACATATATATTGGGATTTTTAAAAAAAAAATTGTATTTTAATTTAATTTAATTTAATATGATTAGGGTGTAGGAAATTGAGAGAAACAATCTCATTATTGTTTCTATTTGTAGGTGAAGACTGACTTGAGAAACAGGCTGCAGGGGGATCATCTTGCAGCATGTATGCTGCTAAGCATCAATGGGCCACCTCTGGGAGAATTTCCCTACAACAGAGCCTTAGAGCTCTTCTTTAAAAAGCCAAGGAAAATTAAGTGCTCTGAGCCTGGGTGCAAACTTTGTCATTGAGTCTACACAGCCTCATCTAGCTGATGTTTACATGTTATTTATTTAATGTTATTGTTTTTATTTATTTTTTACATTTTCAACTGGTTAGAGTTGAAGTTGAAGTAACATTTATTTATTGTTCAGGGATAAAAGCCAATAAATAGGTTTTGAAAGTTACATTTGCTGTCACGTGGTCATTTGTGTACGCCGTACATTTACGCCGCCGCCGCCACCCCCCTGGGAAGCATGCCCCTACTGCTGAAAAAATTCCTAGAGGAAACACTGGACTTGATGTGTTTAATCATTTTTCCAATGGAAAACAGATTTAAGAGTGTTTTCATTATGGCTTTTGGTAAGGTGCGATTCTCTAACTTCACCACAAGAGGGAGATTCCTATAAATGAGCACTAGGATGTGCCAGGCTTCTGTTAGTCAGGGAACAGCCTGCTTGGACGAACACAACTAACGAATCACTTTTTCCCTGTATAAAACAGGACATCTTCTTCAAAGAGGTAACTCATGCTGAGGCCTGTAACAACAGGTTGGCCAATGAACATGACTAAATAGACAAGCTTATTGCTTCTGAGAACTCGGTGCAGGTCAATAAACGTGAGGTCGAGTAAAACATCTTATACAAATAGATGTCATGATATTTTCTGCTCCTTTTACCACAGTCACAGTACAGTCATGTTGTTTACAGCACATTTGACTTACCTGGGTAGGGCTATCAAGCCTAAATGCCCTTCTACGAAGGCTGCCATCTGCATAGCGAAACTGGAATAGTGTACCGTCAGTGGATGGGGTCGCCATTTCTGCCTCAGCTATTCTCTGCCCCACAATCTATAAAGTTTGGGACATATTTGAATTTCTATCAATACAGAAGCTGACAAAGACATTTAAGAATGTTGGGGATTTATACTCATATCCAAAATGGATATCCCGTGATGAAATTAGTACATTAATGGTGGGTTAATATATAATTATGATGTTACAAAACATCTTCATGGCTCTTAAATTATCGGAGTGCTTTAGACATTACACTTACATCCAGACGCCTTCTCTCTATCTCCTCTGCAATTCTGGCATTTCGGAGAGCCTCTTCCTGAAGACGAGTCTACAGGCACAGCAAATAAGTTAATTAACATATTTCATATATGTACACACACACACACTCTTAAAATTTGAGTTCCAATACCCTTTCTCTGTCAACCGCCAAGCTTCTGTGGTATTCTGCGTCTTGTTCTGCAATGACGTTTCGGCGCTCTTCTAGACTTTCCTGAAATCAGAGAATCAATAAGACACCGTAAGTTAAGTTATATGACATGATTAAATATGCTTTCATACAATCATAGCATTTATCCAAACAGTGCCACCATGTGTTGAAATTATTAAATAACCATCCAGATGAATGTAGTTACAAAAAGGTTCAGTTACCAAAAAGAAGTTACAATAATAAAAAGGTGAGCGGAAGAGATAACTTTTGTGACATAATCCCATAAAATGCATGAAATAGTCACCGTTTGGCCTCCAGTATGGCGTCTGTCATTATCTCTATCAGTCTGTCTCTCTCTCAGTGATGTCCTACAAAAACATACAGATTCAGTATTAGAATAAAATAGCAGGAAATTCAGAAAAATGTGTTATAATACGGTAAGACTGACATGCAAATGTAATGATAGTCATGTCTGTCTACTGTTATGTCCAGTAACACAATGTTGGTATTCAGTGAAACACTTGTAGATTATGTCCATTGCCTAACTGTATAGACTCAACTCTTACCAAGAGGTCAGGAGCAGGCAAACTATCCATGTCAACATCGTGATCATTGTCATCTGACTCCTACAAATTCCACACACACAGATTGTGTCAAACTCAATAGAATAGCAAGACAGTCAAGGCAATGATTTAATATGCAGCATCAATGACATGCAGATGTAATGATCTGGAGAACTTGAGGTGTAGTTGTACCTAATATGAGTCATCTGTGAAACACAGAAGCTGCAGTTGTTTTGGAGATCTTACCAAATCAGAGTGTACTGAGATTGCCCCACTTTCGTCTTCATATTCCAACCCCTCATCATATGAATTGGTTTGGACACTTAAAACTTAACTTGTCTTTGTGTCCTCAGATTCCTGCAACTCATCTGGGTTACTTATTTTTTCCTGTGGAACACAAGGACAAACCTCAACTTTATCTTGTCATTCAAGTGAAATTATTGAGGCAACTGTAGCCTGTAATCGACAATCGTATTGCTTGAATCTAACATACTGCACCTTGGGTTGAATATACACAGCTGACCGTTTGTCAATCATCCACAGGGTTTGTGATGTCCACGGTTTCTGATGGATGAGATGTATATTCTTGTGTCCATCAACAGTGCACAGGTTAAATGGCTTGTCTTGGATGATGGGAAAAGCTCTTCTTAGCTCTGAGATGAGTGCAGTCTCATCTCGATTGAGCTTCACCATTATTTTCTGGACTCTCAAGGCTGAAAGTTGTTTCGAAACAACAATAATCACAATGTATATCAATTCCATGTCAAATCATAGATCTGTCTATTTTTTAGTGTAAAGTGAATTTATTTGAGGTATTGGGGTTTAAAGAGATTAAAATACCATGCCGATGTGAGTACGTCTTTAGCCCTGGGTCCAAGATAAGTCCCACTCGAAGTGTGACTTTGTTGCTGTTAAAACATAATGGTTATTGTGATAAATAAACAACCATATGCCATAGAACCACTTACTTTCTTGCACTAACTACACTAACACTAATTGCAGAAAAATTACCACAATGAAGAACAAAGCTGAGATTCAAGAAATGATAGTTCTAAATGTTGGACAGACTTTTCAATTTACTCCAAGTTAATTGGATAGTTCAAAAACACCACATTTTTTGTCTGCCAGAGAAAAAAATCACTTGCACCATCAACTACTTCGGTTCAGTTATCCAACCTCATCACCATTTGACTTGGGTAACAACAACATTCAAGGCAAAAAGTTAACATCAATTTAGTAATTGTTAGTCTAAAAACAACAGTGAAGTTGAAAGACATACTTGTCCATTTTATCAGGATGGCCACTGGTCATCCTTCACAAGTGCATCTAAAGCAGTGTTTCTCAACTCTGGTCCTCAGGGATCCCCTACCCTGCATTTTGTAGATGTTTCCTTCTTCCAACACACCTGTTTCAAATTAGGGTCGTTATCAGGGTTCTGCAGAGCTCGATGACGAGCTGATCATTTGAATCAGGTGTGTTGGAGGAAGGAAACATCTAAAACATGCAAGACCGGGGGTTCACTGAGGACCATGGTTGGGGTCCACTGGTCTAGAGACTGAAGACTTGATTCAAGCTAGGATGCAACCACATACTGCATTAAGTCTATACTTACAGAGATAGGCCAGCAGAGGATGTCTCTTGAACCTCCTCACAATCAGCTGTGCGTGCAAGTGAGCTGTACACACAAAAGAAAGATTATCCACTTTTACAGACATTCAACTGATGGCACAAATTAATGCACATTACATAAATAACTGTTTACAAGTACCTATGTTGACATGACAGCAAGTGGACGTCCAAATATTGCAAGGGTACATGATGCTGGCAGTACAGGCACAGCTCCTTGACAACCTGGGACAGACATTGGGACAGAGGGATAAATAGGGTATATGCCAGACTCATGATGACGTATTTCCGCTAGATTCTCAAACAGCGCAGCAACATCCGGTTACTACTTCCGGTAACAACGCGCAGAATATTTTACAGTGAGTTAAAGAACGAATCTTGCAAATGGCTCAGCCGGAAAAATTCAAACTGCAGCGAGTGGTTAGTAGTACTACAGCGGATCATTGCTGTGTTCCGCTGTGTCAGGCGTCGAGCAGATACAACTCTGTGATTAGTTTTCACTCTGTGGCTGATGATCCTGAAACTACGAGAAAATGGAAAGTGGCTATTCGCCGGGACTGCTTCACCATGACCAACCGCACTCGGGTTTGCAGTCGGCATTTTACCGCTGAAGATTTTCGTGAAACAGCAGGACGGCGGCTACTGAAGAAGGGAGTCGTGCCCTCACTATTTGAATGGAACTAATTTTCCCTTCCACCACAAAGACCGGGGGTTTGGCAAAGGAGAGAGCGACCAGCGGTAGCGGCGGACTTGCAGCCGGAGGATCCACAGGAGGCGGCTGCTGTTAGCGTAAACCCTGCCAGTGATCATGACTATGCCTCCCTCCCTGCAGTTGTTGACCGTGCTCTTGAGGAAAACCAATCACTCAGAGAGGAGGTCAAGCACTTAAGGGAAGAGATGGAGAGGATGTCATTGAGGCAGCGGTTTGGCATCCACCGTTTTGCCCACTCAGACCGAGACATTCGGTTTTTCACCAGGTAAATAATCTATCTTCAAGCTAGACTCATTTAAAACATGTTAAGCCTGCTGCAGCTACAGCATTAAAGTAGTGATGATCCTTGCAACGTTACTTTCATTGTCATTATTATTTATATTATAAATATATTATAAATATGTAACCGTGATTGTTGATTGACGTCAGTAGTAGTAGCTGAGCGGGTGTGTGTGTGATTAACATACCTCTAAGTGTATAATCAACATCAATATAAGTTTAAATGCTAATGTTATGAAATGTTTACTTTTAAGGTTTGCATCTTACTCCTGCCTCGTGCGCTTCTGGGCCTTGATAGAGCCTGCGTTGCCATCCATGGTCCATGTGAGACATGCACACCAAGGAACCTTCCCAGAGCCCAGCTCCACAGCAGTAAGCACAATTTACAAAAAATGACAATTTCCATGATGATTTATATAACACAAATTATGAAGATCAGGATGAATGGAATTAAGAAATAGATTAAAATGTCATTATATTTGTTTACTTCTTGCACACTTGTATAAAGATAAAGAAATGCATCCACCAGGCTGTGGCAATACTACAGAGAAGGACAAACATCTTCAGTAAAGTCTAGGGTCAATATAAAAAGTATCACTACAGCTACATATAAGAATATAACAGCAAATAGCAGCCTGAGCACATGAGTGATCAGGAATCCAACTGTGTTACTACATTTTCCTAGCAGATGTGTGTTATGGTGATAGATGAATTGCAGTTAGCTCTCGGTTAAGACTTAGATTTTCATCTCCATAATCACTTTCTTTTTTGGGAGAAACTTCATGTAACTTTGAATTTCTTTTGAACAGGCACGATCCCTGCAACCCATAAATGAGCTGTTTCTCTTCCTCAACTTCCTGGCCCTGGGTTGCAAACAACGTGACCTAGCCGATCGTTATGGAGTTCACCAGTCCACGGTCAGCCGAATCATCACAACCTGGAGCAACTTCCTCTACACTGTCCTTGGCGCAATCAGGATATGGATCCCTGCAGAGAAAATACAGGAGCACATGCCAGCAGAGTTTAAGAAAGACTATGCAGACACTACTGTCATCCTGGACTGCACTGAGTTGAGGTGCCAGTGCCCAACATCTCCTCTCCTCCAGAGTGAAGTGTTCTCTGCATACAAGTCGCACTGCACTCTCAAAGGGCTGATAGGTATCGCTCCACATGGGCCGACCACATTCATCTCTCCACTGTATGCAGGATCAATCAGTGACAAGCAGATCATGCGAGAGTCTGGAATCATCTACTGTTGAGACCCGGAATGGCCATCATGGTTGACCGAGGTTTTCTTGTTGATGAGTTTGTGCCGTGTAAGATCTACAGGCCACCCTTTCTTTTTGGCAGATCCCAGATGTCTGCTCCTGAGGTCAGGGAAACACAGGAAATCGCACACCTTAGGGTGCATGTGGAGCGCTTCATACGCAGAGTGAAGGAACACAAGCTCTTCGACACAGAGATTCCTCTTCGGCTATTTGGCAACATCAATCAGCTGTATACTGTAGCTTGTCTCCTTACCAACTATGAAAATGGGCCTCTTGTAAAGGCTTCGGCAAAGAAGCCATAGACACAGTTACAGTAGCAGTGTAGTTACTACCCAGCTCTGATGTTAGGTGGCTGGAAAGCACTAAGATGTTAATGTATTTTAAGTTTTGTTTTTTGAATCACATTGTCTATTTATTCCAGTAATTGCTGAATGAATTAATGAATAACTGACAGTACGTTTGCTGGCTGTAAATGACCAATGAGATAACTTCTGTATTACTCATGATTGTAACTCATTATTATACCTGTTTCGTTTCAAATGAAAATGATCTTATTTTGTACATAGTTTGTACATAGTTAATTTTGTGTCTTGCAAACATGAATCTTGTAAATTACAATGATCTGCACCCTCAAAATTCCAACTTATTGAATATTGCTTTATTGAAATACATTTCCTCTGATCAACCTGACTTGCACTATGTTTTTTGTCCCCCTCACCTATCTGTAACACTTATCTGAGTTAACAAAGCAGTGACACTCATATGCTAATTATTCATCTGTATTATTTTGACGTTTAACTGAGGTAAGATTTTTGAAAAGATTTTTACAGCCTGTGTCACTTATTAGGCCTATACCCACACATACACCTTATATTCAATTCAGGAGCAATGATCATCTGTTACTTCAAAATGAATTGATAGTGCTTTGTTTTA
The DNA here is from genome assembly GCF_033807715.1 of Cololabis saira. NCBI lineage: Eukaryota > Metazoa > Chordata > Actinopteri > Beloniformes > Belonidae > Cololabis > Cololabis saira. The sequence goes on from NC_084598.1 coordinate 36,221,328, forward strand.
TTTCATGTAACATCAAAATAGATTTGGAGATTCAAGCCACTCTTAAACATGCAAACTGAGCTTAACATTGTACTAAAACTTATATACAACACTTATAAGGGAAAACAGCATCAGCTCATTAGATACAGGTGAAACTCGTAAAATTAGAATATCATGCAAAAGTTCATTGGTTTTAGTAATTCAACTTAAAGGTGAAGCGAATACATTATATCTCATAACATGCCAATTAAGATATTTCAAGCCTTATTTGTTATAATTTTGGTGGTTATGGCTTAAAGCTTATGAAAACCCCAATTAAAAATCTCAGAATATTAGACTATTACATGAAATCAAAAAATCATCGAAATTATAACAAATAAAGGCTTGAAATATCTTGCATTCCATGTACCGGTAAATGAGTCTATATAATATATTAGTTACACTTTTTAAGTTGAATTACTGAAATAAATGAATTTTTTCACGATTTTCTGAGTTTCACCTGTATGTACAAATAGATTACGATAGGCCAAGGCTATTCAATTACAAAATTAATTTGGGCCACATTTCAAAACTAAGAACATAGGCAGGACCAGAAATGTTCAGCAGCCGGTAAGTATAATGGAAGGACAATTCTTTTGAAATATAAAACATTTAATCCAATCTGAAAGTGCATCAAAACAAAAAAGTGCACAGTGCAATAAAATTGTAACATTTCACAGGCACAGAATTTGTGAAATAAAACAGCTACAATATAATTTAACAGAACCTGATGAAGTCGTAATTAATTAATAATAAAATAATTTTTTTCACTTTTGAAATATTACTGATAGAGGCGTAAATGTATTGGAAACAATGAAAGTGCTATATGGTTGTAACCATGGGATCACTCTGGAAGGTTTGGCAGGAGAGTTGGGTGTTTTTGTTTGCAGAGGAACTCTAGCCCTGTCTTTCTAGGAAAGCAGGGAGGTAAAAGTTGAAAAAGAAATGGTCAACTTTTTCTTTAATTTTTTCTGTGACCTGCTTATCTCTGGGAATCCTCTGAACGAACAGGTCCTCCAGCACATAGACCACAAAGTCACACCAGTCAAGTCCAGAAATCAACATCTGGCCCTGGATCTGCCAATAGTATGGGTGAGATTTTCTTAGAGTTTCTGTGCCTTCACTGATCTTAATGTATGGGCAATCTACATAGCTCATTACATTTGGGCATTTAACCTCAACAAGACCAAACACTGGCTGCCCCCGTGGATCATACACAATGCCATCAGGTGAAGAGCCCATCCATGGTGCATCGGGATGGATAAGGAAACCACATGGATAGTGGTTAACCTCCATTAGTCTGCAGTACTCCTCCACTGCAACTGGTTCCTTGTCCAGCCCCCGCTTCATGTCTTCAGTCTGATGAGAAGGTCCTAGAAGCCTTTTGGCTAAATTTTTGGCAGATGTCTCTCCCCTGTAATGACAGACCTCTCTAAATTTGGTGGAAGTGACACGGGGCCGCCTCAGTTCGTGCCACTCATGGCAGGAACTCTGCTGTTTTGTTGAATTCTCTATGGTGTGTGCTTGTTTGCAAGGTGCTCATGTGCAATTTCTGATGCTCTGTGAAGACAAAAGAGGCCTCTACCTGAGAGGGTGCCAGTCTATAACTAGCAAGAGGCAGCTGTGGAGGAGAAGGGGCATTTGTGTGTGGACAAGTTTTTGGCACTTTCTTTGCTGGCATGTGATAGGACAGTACACTTCCTTCTTGCACTTTCCCGAACAGAGAGTCAACCAGAGGTACATCATTAGATATTGGCATAGTTGTTATCAACGGCGCTATATCACTGGGCAGATCGTGGTAGACCTCATCTACTCGGAGTGTGGAAAGCTCAGGTAGAGGTGAGCTGACTCCCCTGTACAAGTTGCTCCTATGAAAAAGAAAAGTTAGAATGAACCACAGATTTAAAAAAAGAAAAAAAAAGAATTCGGAATAGTACACAGCAGTAGTAGTAGAAAGGCCTTATTCTGTGGAAAAAATAAAGTGACAGATGGAATTAATACAATATTAGATGAAAAACATAGTGTGCAGTCTGGTTAAGTTACCATGGTTCTTGGTTTGTGCCATTTCTGTTCAGTTTCTGTGCAGCTGTGAGTTGGAGGAACAGCAGTGATATTCTGTTGACAATAGTGTGCAGTCTGGTACAGAAGGGCTGCCACATGGTTGCACATGGCATCACTTGACATAGCGTCACCTGCTGTGCAGGAACACTTGTACCATGGTAGCTGCACAGGACAGCAATCCCTCAGCACATGCTGAAAATAGACACATATGTTACAATATATACATTTTAACAATTTTAAGACAAGTTTTAAAACTCCCTGAATCCCACTTCAAAAACCACTGTTTTAAAACGTCAAACTAATTTACTTTTTTACATGAGTGCAGTACATGACCAGCCTGCATGGAACTTGCAGGATACAGTTTACTTACAAAACTTGATTTCCCAGACAAGAACTGTCTCATGCATGAACAACAAGCCTGCCTGGAACTTGCAGGATAACCTTTCCTTACACTCAAAGTGTGGGGCTTCTGGCTTTTCCTCATTGATCTGTAGCATGCAGCCCTAACAGTTATCTCTCCTGTATCAGGATCTTTGTTTGACACTGACAATGGAAATAATGTTTGAATAACAATGACAGGCACATCATGTTAAAAATGCATCTGATGTTCATAAGCTATAAACAGCAATGACAGGCACATCATGTTAAAAATGCATCCAATGTCCATAAGCTATAAAAACTTGAATTTCAACTCAAACGTGATATCTCCGACGTATGCTAACGTATGCTAATGCTAATAACACAATCTCGGATCTTACCTTCGTAGTTGTGAATGTAGCTGGTAACGTAGAGTTGGAATCCCTTGCTTTTTTTACTTGAGGACGCTTTAGTCGATGCTTGAATGAAACGATTTACGTCGTTAATTGTCAATTTGGGGAGATCCTGGAGCGAGCGAGTGAAGAACGCCATGGCTGCTGTGCTGCTGACTACTAGGCAAACGAGTGACCGGATGTTGCTACGCTGTTTGAGAATCTAGCGGAAGTACGTCATCATGAGTCATCATCAGTCGTATGTTTTCTAAAATTTAGTTCTCCCCTTAGATTATAGCCCCTTTCTCTCTCTGTGAACATTCCTCTGATATTTTTTGGTAGTAGATTATTCCTTGCTTTGAACATTGTTTACGCTGTTTTGTTTTTAACCAGATCCATATATTTCAGTGTGTGTGATTTTATAAACAGTGGGTTTGTGTGTTCTCTGTATACACTATATATACTTGTGTACTGAAAACCTATTATAAACAAATATATTCCAATATGATCAGATAAATAAAACAATATTTTCTTATGGGTCTGTCAGTAATCTTTAGTTTTCAATCGGCACAAAAGACAAATTTCCTTTATATTAAAATCCCCATAACATGAACATAAATGAAAGAAGCCGGTATTATTCAAGGCACCATCAGTAGCCTATATTTTCTCTTTTAGCAAAAGTAGGCAAAATTGACTTTTTACAATTTTCTATCATTCACTCAACCAAAATATTTTTAAAACATATTTGGATTGAAATACAATAAAATAAGGTGCAAAAATCTATTAACCAAAAACACATTCTTCAAGGAGAAGTAACGTGCACTGAAAACGAATATTCAACTTTTAAACTTGAACTGAGTAAAAACTCTAAATATGTGATTGCACAGTGATGTTCACTTGTTTGAGGCGGATACTTGGTGGTGTCTCATCTTTTCTACAAGTTCATCAATATTCGGGATCAGGCTCTGAGCAATTGAGTGAAGGTGTTCAGGAGTAAGGCGACTTCTGTGTGATGTTTTGTTCAGCTTAAAAAAGAAAGGCTTAAGAAAATAGTTTTTCACACAGCTATGTGCTGCCAAACATAGACAACATTTGAGCAGCCTGGATGCGCAGTTCGGGCATTGTTTGGAACACGGGCAAACTCTGCAGCACCCACTGCCACATACTGTATTTGCCCTTAGTGCATCATTGCATTGGAGGTCAATCAACTCCATTTGGAGGTTTGGTGGTGAGCTTTCCACCATCAACGGCACAGTTCCTTAGATGCCAGCTGCTCATGGTGAATCATGCAATGATTCCATATTGGAGATGAGGCCCGCTGCGTGATCAGTGTCCGCAGGCAAGCTCGCCGTCCCGCCATAGACGGAGCCTCGTCTGTGCAAAATCCCTCTAGGGCCCGTAGGCTCCCACGGAATGTTGCTTTTCTACATATAATTGTGAAGGACATCATACATTGCTTTTGCAGTCTCATGTTCTGGAAGAGGGAGACAGTACAGAATATCCTCGTGAATTGCATTCTCCTGCATGTAATGAACAAATGTCAAAGCTTGGGCATTTTTTCCTTCTTTACTAACATCCATTTGTAGAGCATAAGCTTGGGAATTTTGCAGTCTTTGTCAGTGTTCTCTCTTGGTCATCAGAGATTGCATCGATCCTCCTTTTCACTGTGTTATCAGACAATGGTATTGTCTTCAGGTTTTGAGCTTCTCCCTTCCCACACATCGTTTTTACCATTTCGATGGCAGCTGGCAATATTAATGTCTCAGCAATGGTATGTGGCTTCATAGCCTTTGCTACGAGATAGCTCACCTCAAAAGATGCTTTCAGTGCCCGTTCACTGAAGGAAACTTTCGGTGTATTTTCTCTGCCTTTTTGGTGTCTGTTTCTCCATTTCTCTTGGAGATGTCCTAGCAGGGCCATGCGGGCAAAGAAATCTTTTCATTTTCTTTTTTTTTCTTTGCAATTTTCTGTCTGTCCGATTTTCTGACTACAAGTTTGTGTCTGGGCGGGTTGAAGCGCGGGAACCAGAGGACTCCGTTGCAAAACAGGGCGGACAGCACTTCCTGGTTATGGAGCCCTCAATAGTTCCACAAGTGGCGTTGATCCCGTTGGATCCCTTTGTTTTCAGTGGCCGCACGTTGAGAAACTCCTGAGGTATGGCAATGAAAAATTGACCAATTTTAAGTCATTATGTGTTTTTAATATACCAGAGGCCCTTTTTATGTTAGATATGATTTTTTTCAATTTTTAAATTCATACATTTAATAGACCAAAACATTGCACAGTGGTTTAAACACTGCGGGAGTAGATCACCTGTTACCACTGAATTGATTATATTGTTTACATCTGATTTAAAAAAAATATATTACATGTTTATATGGGATGTTGAGTTTAATTATTTTAAAAGTAATCCTGAAAGAGCCTTGTGAAGTTTCTGCTGTCAAAAGACTCCACAAGTGGGGTAGCTATAAATTACATGAGCAGCAAAATAATTTTGTGGCTGTTCCTTTTCTTAGTTGTGTATGTGAGTCATGATTTCTTCTTGCAGGGTTTGCTGTTCCTAAAGCTATGCCTTTTCCACCTCCAGGAATGGGAACAAAGTGACCAGCCTTTGCTGAGTCAATTTTTGATTTAAAAGCATATGTCATCAGTGCAGTGGATGTATTTGAATGTGTGTGTCTCCCTCACAGGTCCCAGGTTCCCCGGCCCAAGATTTCCAGTCATTTCAATTCAATTCAATTTATTTGAACAGACAAAAATCAACAGATTATTTAAATGTCAGTTTCCGCAGATACTGCTGGGGTTGACGAGGATCCTGCTCCCCGTCATCCTTGATCTGGAAATGGAAATATAATTTATTTTCCTGCTCCACTAACACAACTAACATGAATAATGTTTTTGGCAGAATTTGGCTGCTGCTGCCTGTGACGACTGCTGCTGGTGTTGGCTGGTAGTGTTGGCTCCCAAGAGCAGGTGATGGTGGCTCCTGCTGGTGGCGGATGCAGCTGGTGGTGGCTGGCAGCTACGGCTGCTGCTGGCTGCAGCTGCTGGGATAAGGGATCACTGGAGGCTGCTGGGGGTGGACAAGGGGTGGAAAGTCCAAATACATCCATGGCAACAAGTAAGGTGTTTGGCAGGGGTCTAGATGTTGTGAGCTTTGGTGCAGAGGTTTTTTTTTTTTTTCACTTTTACTCTGAATCTTGCTGCCAAACTACCTTTCCCTTTTTTGTCCTTCTTCGCAGCTCAGATGCACTTGGATGAAATCCTCAATCACAGCCGGATGTATCTGGTGAGAATGTTTTTCTTCAGCTCATGGTGTGAAGGAAAGTTGCTATCAATTTCCATGGCTTCTTGTTCGAGCATTGCCATGGCATTGGTGGACTCCATGAGGGAATCCCCTGTCCTCACATGGAACAGCTGCTCCACACTCTGAATGAGAGTAAAAACCTCATCAGAACGCCGGTTATAGTGCACCCCTTTTGAATTCCTTCAATCTTAAAAGAACATCTCTCTCATTCGCATTCAGTGGTGGAGCTAGACTGTTAACCTTGGGGTGGCCAGAGGGTGACCAAGGCTATTTCAGGGGGTCCACAGACTATGACAATGAATTAGTTTCTCAAACAATAAATTGCAATCTGAGTCTCCAAATGTTGAAATGTACATATCAAACACGGGAGATGAGATTTGTTTATATATGAATTTAAGTTTATTCACAAAAAAACAACAACTTTGCAACAATTCTTTAACAAAAATGGTTAATGCACACACACACCTACACATTTCAGTTATTCGCACGCACGCACTCTCTCTCTCACACACACACACACACACACACACACACACACACACACACACACTTACTGTATTCACAGTACTCACTCACAAAGTTACTCGCTCGCTCACTCACTCACTCATTCACAGTTACTCGCGCACACACACACACAGTTGCTCACTCACTCAAAAAAAGGCATCAATGTATCAACAAACAATTTGACACCACTTTTGAACATTTGAACATCGTGCAGGTGACCGGGGGATTGTCTGACTGGCAAACTATCCTTGATCTAAGTAGAACATAGTGAAGATTTTAGTCATGACCAGAGACACAAAGTGCCAAACTACCTTATGCAGGTTCAGAAAAGCCTAATCCTTCGGTTGTGGTGAGAAGTTGCAAAATGTTGCACAAATGTTGCATGTTGAGGGCACGTGCCCTTCTTGACTCGATACTGAGCGTTCCAAGGTGACTTAACCTGTCATCAGCCATTGTTGTCTTGAGTTTTAATCATTTTTAAAGCAGAGAAGCTTCTCTCACAGGAAGCAGTGCTGACTGGAGTAACAACAGCAATCTTGCAAAGTCTGAACATCTCACGGAAAACTTCTTTGTAAAGTTCAAGAAACACAATAAAATTAAGCAAAGTAGATGGTCTGTCTAATCCACTTTTTACTCTCCTGTCAAGAAGTCGCTTGGTTTGTTGAACCTCTTGTTGGAGGTCACCTAAATTTGACTTAAAGGTCTGTGCAAAGGCAAACAGAAGCTCCTCATTTAAGAAAGGTGCACTCTTTGGGTTCAGAGACGGCACACCTTGCATGATCTCACAACTTTTCTTTGAAAAACGGCTCTTCAGCTCAGTTATGAGACAGTCAATCACCTGATAAAAGAGTGATCCGGGGGAAGCCCTCATCATCACAATTTCTCTGTCCTACAGTGCTCATCATCAGTGAGTCAAGAAATCTTGAGCTTATTCTAGGATGTCTTTTATAGTGTGTTTGTACACCAATTTTGCACTGCTCAGCAAGCTCCTCAACCTCTTTCCATAGTTCACCAAAGTAATTATCATTTTTGTAGTCCTGGAAAGTGTCAGACATTTGGCATCACCAAGCACTTTACAAAAGGCAACCAAAAGCCCTATGTACTGTAAATCTATCTGAGAAAGAAGACCCCTCGCCTCCACTGATCTTTCACCACATCTTTCAAGTGCAAGATCCTGCAACAGTCTCAGAACTGCTGGAAGTCTGTTTCTCAGATTACGGCATGCTGTGTATCTACATGCCCACCTTGTGTCTTTAAGTGTCTGTAGTTGCCTGGGCTGCTGCAATGGATACAGTTCTTTCTGAATCGCAAGCCACTTCAGATGCACATAAGAGCCAGACACAAAGTTATACAGCTGCTGCAGAAGTGCAAAAAAGTTAACAACCTCCAGAACTGCTTTTGTAGCATCAATAAGAACTAAGTTCAAACAATGTGCATTACAGCTGCACTAATAGGATGTGCGTTGCTAGTAAACACAACGGCAATATGGTGGTGACGATGGTGTCTTCCGGCTAATTCCGGCTTGCTCTTATTATTGTCTTTGTTGAATTGTCATGTCTGCCGGCCATGCCAATTAGGGGTTGGTGTGTAAATGCAGATTACAAGGTGCTGATTGGTTTCAGTGTGATGCTGAAACCTATTTAATCTAGGAACCTTTGTTGGCTCACCAGGTGTTTTTCCGACTGGCAGGAGGAAACAGTTTTTGACCGCACGCAGGCACGTACGCACGGAATGTCATGCCGGGCTGGTGTATGTCTGTAACATGCAAGAACTGGATTATGTGAGTGACAAATAAATGCATATTGTGCATCTTAAGACAGTTTAAGTGGAGATTCATTCATCATGCACCTGGCATATAAAAAGTAAGCGCGTCAAAAAGTTTTTCCGTCGAGATACACCTCAGTGGCTTACAGCGTTGGCTTAGCTTCTACACTTCTACACTGTTGTGCACTTTATCCCCATCTTGCTGCTCACTTTTGTACTTTTGTAATGTGTTTGTTCTATTTCGTTAAACTTATGCAACCAAATTGCCCTTCAAGGGACACCAATAAACTGATGATTGACTTCAAGTAAAGTGAAACAATTTGAACATGTCATTAATATGTCATTAAGTGTAATTACACGGTCATATCAGTTTATAACAGTGTCATAAATGTTTTCCTTGACTTCAAGTAAAATGGAACAATTTGAACATTTCATTAAGATGTCATTAAGTGTAATTACACTGTCAAATGATTTAAATGCCTTAACAAAAGCAATAGACAAGTCAAGACAGTTTTACTTCTTGTAGAAGTTAAGAGAGTTTTTACTTTATTGTATTTGAACAGAAAACAATTTGCGAAAAACACAAACTTGCATTACTGGTATAACTTCTCCTCAAACAGAGGGTTCCAACATACAGTATACTGCAGGATGCACATTATGTATTATGGGGAGGGGGTGGGGTTACATTACCAAAAAAAGGCTAAAAAAAAAGGGTTGCTGTGATTGTTTCAGCCATCTCCTTTGTTATAGCCCCCCTGCACCGCTCTGCAAACGTGGACATCTTCTCGTTATCTTCGTTTCCTGGGAGCAGGTCATTGAAGGTGTCTGGAAATGTGATCGCTAGCTCAGCAATTACAGCTGTTCTCGCGATTGTGTTGCGATCAACATAAATTTTGGCAAAGGACTTTTTCATGGATCCAGACTTGTTGAATATGCGCAGGACATTGCGCAGGACATTCTTGTAGCGGCTTAAAAAGTTAACAAAGTCATCTTTTTTTAGGCATGCAGTGGCATTGTTGATTTGGTACCCTATCGGTACTGTAGTACTAGCAGATACGAAAAAGGATCGTATTTACCCTGCTGGTTTATTGTACATCCTTTTTCCAGGTTGGTTATGAGATTTAGCTCTTTCCCTATCTGCCTCTGTGGCTAGCATAATCTGCCATCACCAGCCCGGATGGAGGATGCACATCAAGTGATGTCCTTTCTTACCTGCCTCAGAAGCTATACCTAACATAACCAGCTTGGGTAGAGGATGCACTGTGAACCAGCATGGTACAGTAAATACTCTATTTTTCTTATCCGCTACAGAGGCTAAATATCTAAGAAAACCAGAAAAGACTATATAAGCTATATATGGCTGTAGATATCTGAACCATTGATTTTTAGAGTGAATACTAAATTATAACATTCGGTGTGGGACATGGAGATAACAGCAATTTTTAGGTCCCTTCTGATTATTATTATTAACTAACTTACTTCTTGAACGGCTATGTGAATCATGGCGTTTCTTGGACTTCTTGGCAACGTGTTTCTTGGACTTCTTGGTCTTCTTCTTTTTCTTATTCTCCTCTTCTTCTGAGGATGATGAGAAGCTGGAGTCTGAGGAGGTACAGGGAGATGCCAAAGTTGAAGATGAAGAAGGTACCAAAGCAATCTTTCCAGAGCCTGGGAGAAGGGGAGTGGGAGTACATGGACAAGCATAGAGGTGTATCAGTGAACAAAGCTCAAAAACCTAAGAATCTACCTTTTTGAATGCAGGCTCACTCTTGGTGCTGCCTTGAGCTTTTGAAAGCAGATAACTGTACATGCCCTAAAACAAGCTTTGTTTTATTACAAATAATGGCCCGGTTTCCCAGATCAGTTAAGTAGCTCTTAACAGCGAAAGACTTCTTTCAAACCTTCTTAAGGAGCCTGTGAAAGAAAATCGCGTTTCCCAGAGTTACTCCTATCTTAAGAATCTCTTTCATTAAGAAGGAAAAGAAAGATGCTGCTGACCCAGTCTTTACAACCATCTTAGTGAACAAAGACTCACAGATCCAGCTGCGTCAGGCAAATCAATATCACACCAAGCAATGAGATATTAAAACAATGCACCCTGCACAAATTTTGATCTATTTTATACTTTAGATTTATATTGTTTAGCATTCATTGGTGATAGTAAAGGGAAAAAAAAGAAAAATAAGGAATAACAAGTGTGTTCCTGTAAATGCTTTATGCATTACCCACAAATAAAACGATCATCATGAATGTCATTTATTTGATAATTTGGCTGCTATACAGCATGTTCTCGCTGCAAATCAACCGCGTCGCCGTGCGCGAAGCAGAACTGTTTATATGAACGCATTCGTGCGTCAGCACTTCAATCCCCTGGACGTGCTGTCGGACCGGGCTGTCCAAGCAGCAGTGACACCGATCCTCCTATGCCCAAGCACCTATATGTGTGATGACGGGGAATTAGTGCATTGAGGAGCAGCGCTGCGTGTCTCCACCAGTGTTGTGCTAGTTACTGAAAAATAGTAACTAGTTACCGTTATTAGTTACCTCATTAAAAAGTAACTCAGTAACTCAGCTACTTAGACCAAAAAGTAATGCGTTACTATGAAAAGTAACTTTTTAGTTACTTTAAATAAAAACATTATTGTAAATGCTCCCATTTCATGCCCCTCTAGCCTTCATTTCAGCAGGTACTGTATGGATTTACATTGTGCATCGTGTTCTGCATTCTGATTGGCTAAACAGTCTCCCCGCTTCTTCACTTCCTGTATCAATAATGTTGGTTGCTTAGCAACAAGCTGAGAACGGCCAATGAGCTTCAGCAGCAGCTCAAGAACGGGAGCCTTTGATGAATAGTTCATTACAGTCTCAAATATAACCAATGGTGGCATGTCGGTTTATAAGAATCTTTTTGCCCAGAAGAAAAAAGAGCGAAGACAACGACACATAACTATTTTCTTCTCTTGAAAAAACACACCTGCACCGCAGCTTTAGGAGAAAAAGACGCTACAGGGTCGGAATGCAGCAGCATCAGAAGAGTAGTGGAATACGTGCGAGGCGGTGCTGATCTTCACAATTTGAAGCCCTCTATAATTGTAAAAAGAATTTCACTTATTGGGTTCTTTTTGGAACATAACTCCTGCGAAAAACCAGGGATTGCTGTAATTCCAAGTTGCGAAACTCGCCTTCTTTTGGCTCGCCATGACGTCATGTTTTTGAAAGCACACACACTACATTTCCTCCGGTCTCCGCGTGTGGGGAAAAAAAGCGTCACTGTAGCCAGAAATAACGGAGTAATGCACCGTTTGGTAACGGTAATTGCGTGACTGGATTTAAAAAGTAACGCGTTAGAGTATTAGTTACCGCAAAACTAACGGCATTACTGTAACCCGCTACTAAATAACGTTAGTCCCAACACTGGTCTCCACACCCGCTGCGTGTTTCCACACAATAGTGAAAACGGTCAAGCAGCTAAATAAACGTCAGAATATTTTTTTGAGGTGAATGATTCTGTTTTACTAGTCAGGAGGATACAAAGTGGTCCTATGCTGATTGATCGTTAAGTTAATCTCTCCTTTCGTCCATCTTTCACATTTAATAAAGACAATACATTTCCTCATTATTCTCTTACCAAGACTACTTCTTATTTAGTTGCAGTCTTGTTTTCATCATGAAAAAGGGTCATTGAATTATATTTATCATCTTATTTTTCCATTATAACGCACAGGCAGCAGGGAATTAGTGCGTTAGGTAGCAGTGCTGCGTGTGAAAATGCGCTGATAGTGATCGATTTGCCTGGCATCGATTGATTTGGTTTCAGAACCGGACAGCTCCTCCAAAGAGCTTCTGAAAGAGCGAAACTAAAGGACGGTGTTAAGAAGTCATCTGGGAAACACCCGTATCTTTGGGTACCTTCTTAGTTGAAACCTTCTTTGAACCTCTCTTAAATCCTTAAGAGGGGTCGGATCTGGGACACCCGGCCATTGTGAATTACTTTGGCTTCAATAATCATGTAGTGAGTTTTTTTTTTTTTTACGAGATACTATTTTATTCTTGCTTAAGTACTGTAGTTATTTTCTATTTTTTTTGTATTTTTTACTTCTCTTGAGGTAATATTACTATTAAGTGACTATACTTTTACTTGTGTAGCTTTTGTTTGTTCTACCCACTATACTGCAGAAAAATAAGATGTTGGAATCACATTTTCAGATAACTTCTAAGTCTGAGGAAAAACCATAAAAACTCCTTATTAAAAGTTAAAAGACAGATAAGTGTGTGATGTCCCTGCCGGGTGCGGTGGCGCGCACCTGTAATCCAAGTTACCAGGAGGTTGAGGCTGGTGGATGGTTTGAGCTCAGGAGCTCTGAGCTACAGTGGACTATGCTGATCGGTGTCCGCACTAAGTTTGGTATGGATATGGTGATCCTGGGGGAGTCCGGTACCACCAGGTCGTCTAAGGAGGGGAGCATCGGCCCAGGTCGGAAACGGAGCAGGTCAAATCCCCCGTACCGCTCAGTAGTGGGGTCGCACCTGTGAATAGATGCTGAAGTGCAGCCTGAGTAATACAGCGAGACCCAGTCTTTTTACACTCCCTCTACTCTTAGAATAACTATCGTCACAACACACCACCTCCCACATCAGAGGGGTATTCCAGGAAGAGGGTTTAGTGAAAATCCTGAGCTTGTTAAGCCTGAGATGAGGGAAATCCGGAGTTTTCAGTTCCAGAAAGCGAGTTAACTCAAACTCTGAGTCAGTTACTGCGGCAACTGAGCCTCTGAACCTAACCTGCTCGGTACCAGGTTTACTTCAATAAAGCCTGAGCTGAGTGTCTCTCTGACTCCTCCCTCCTGCTGAGTCAGAAGCAGATAGCCGACATGGAGGGTCCTTTCCTCCGGACTCCGATTGAAACTGAATCAGAATGTATTCGCAATGCCTTACGACGGGAGAGAATGTTAAGACCCAGACTGGATATTTTGTCTTTCCCCGATGAGTACCTCATAGAACGTTACCGTTTTTCATCACCCTTTATTATTTACCTGACCAACATTCTCCGGCCACAAATTTCAAACATCACAAACCGCGGACGTGCTCTCAGTCCTGAGCAAATTCTTTGTGTTGCACTTCGTTTTTTTGCAAATGGAAGTTTCCTCTACAATATTGGCGACGCAGAGCATATTGGCAAAGCAACTGCCTGTAGAGCAGTGAGAAAAGTTTGCCTAGCACTGAAACGCCTACTACACACATTTGTAGTTTTCCCTGGGCACAAACCTCTTAGGGCCATTAAAGAGGAATTCCACAGGATTTCAGGTGAGTGATATAGAAATTAATATGTTGAAGGTGATATTTCAAATGATATTCTGTTTTGCTGCTACCTCTGACTGGGATCAATAATTAGGTTTTATTTTGCAGGACCTCCAAATGTGATAGGCTGCATTGATGGGACACACATTCCCATCACTGCTCCTTCCATAAATGAAGGAGACTATGTTAATAGGAAGTCCTTCCACAGCATTAATGTGCAGGTACATTGACTACTGTCTTACAATAACAGACTATACATCACAATATACTGCGACTAACGTCTCATTCTCTGCACTGCCAAGATCATGTGTGATGCTGCACACATGATCACTAATGTTGAAGCCAAGTGGCCCGGCTCTGTACATGACTCACGCATATACCGTGAGTGTACCCTGAACAACAGATTTGCACATGGTAAGTAAAGCTTTGTCCAAATATCATTCCCTTGATTCCCTCTTTTAACACACTCAAAAGGTATTCACTATATAATTACAGGAGAGTTTGATGGCTACCTGCTTGGGGACAGAGGGTACCCATGCATGCCCTCTCTTTTGACCCCTTACCCTGACCCTGAGCCGGGCCCCCCAACAGCGGTTCAATGTGGCCCACTGCAGGACTAGAGCCCGGGTAGAAATGACATTAGGCATTTTAAAATCCCGGTTCCAGTGCCTGCGTAGACTCAGGGTATCCCCAGAGCGGGCTTGTGACATTATAGTGGCATGTGTTGTTCTCCATAATATTGCCCTTATTAGAGGAGAGCAACACCCTGCCATACAAATGGATGACCCTAAGGAAGACCAGCCCATCCACCCTGCAGATGTCCAGGATGGAAGAGCGGTCCGGGACATAATCTGCCAGAACCATTTCTCACATTAAGCTTCAACTGTGTAGTCAGTATTCATAGGCCTATATTATTCCAACAATCAACATATTTCACCTGTGTATATATATACACCCACCTCTAATCTGTGTTCGAGTATTTCTATTTCCAGAGTAGTTTTTCTGATATTCTGGTTCAAATATGACATTTCCATGTCCATTTTTGCCATTTCATTGTCCGTTTTTGCCATAGTTTTAATTAGATGCCGTCTGAGTGGCTCAGATGAGCTCCCTCCAGGAATGCCTTCAGCCGCTGGTCTTCCAGTGTTCTGGCTCAGGGCCAGCTGTTCAGCAACCGTCAGTGGTGGGGCCGGTGGCCCTCCACCCGTTTTGCGGGCCTCTGCCTTCTTTCTGTTGGCTGAGCACAACTGTTAATCGGGATAAAGCCACTATACATTGAAATGGCCACTGAATATGTATGTATGCTGAATATATCAAATATGATTAAAACTGAAGTGAGGTATAGGCCCAACCAAATTATGCCTTACCTGTCTGAATTATATTTTTATGTTTGATCTTCAGCTGCTGCCAAGTGCGCTTTGCGCCTGTGGGGTTGCATCTAAATGACAAAGAAAATTCATTCAATACCATTCCAACACTGTTTTCATCTGTAATATTATAAGAAAGTGTGCTTAAATGTTAAATGAATACTGCATTCAAACTTACGCATTGACTCGGGCAGCAATTTTCTCTCATGCCAATTGTCTCTCCTTTGCTGCTGCAGCTGTGTTACCTTTTTTCCTGAATGTGCTCTCATATTCGCCATATGCACGGATTAGAACTTCCGATTCCATTGGCGTGAAGTAGGTCGCTCGTTTGTTTTCGCCGGTTGCCATGGTGAATCCTTGTTTCAGCACTCTACACATGATGGCTTTTTATATCCCTCACGCACGCGCTTAGCTCAAGCTGAACAAACTCAGAGTTGATTGAACTAATTCATATCAGCTGTTCTGGAACCGAAAACTCAGAGTTTCCTTTCTCAGGATAAGTCAACTCGGAGCTCAGGTTTAAACTCTGAATTTGTTGAACTTGCTTCCTGGAATACCCCTCAGCTCTTCACATCTTGTTGCTGCTTTTCTCTCTTCTGTTGCATTCAAAACAACTACAATTTCTTGCTCCTACAGCGCCTCCACCTGGAGAAAATGATTAATCACAGCACTCACTGCAGCTTAACAAACTTACCTCATATATTCATTTCACCATCTTGCTCCACACACTTGTTGCTTCTTTTTATTTCACTAATTAAATAAACCCGTTGAAATTTGATAATGACCCTTTGACCATCTGCACACCACATGATACATAACATAATAGATCATTTTAGAAATTCATCCATTAAACAATTTTCAGTCTTCAGTGAGGGCTGATTGTGAAAACAAAAAGACACGACAGCAGCATTATTCTACACTTCAACGAATGAGAGGGGTATGTTTGTTTATGCAGTGTGTCACCGCTGGTTGTGCTATAGACTTAATCTCTGTCCGATCCTGCTCCTTGCTGTTTATTGACCAATAGTAGAGCAGCTGGTCCAAAAATGGCAGACCTCCTCCTTTGCATAATGAGGCATAAATGCATAAGGTAACGTAAAAAGAGGAGACAAGGAAATGTAAACACAAAAAAATGCACATAGAAGAAAAGGAAAAACAACAAATATATATATACTGTATATATTTCTGCTTTTTTTATTACATCAGTTTTGGTCCAGATAGGAGATAGGGTTGGATCTGAACATCTAACTATTTATTGCTCCTCAAAATTTCAAGACATGACAATAAAACCAAAATGTTTAAAGGCCATAATTCATAGACCTTTAAGATGTAAGGATGTTGTTGCAATGACCAGGTTCAGATCGGAAACGGGACGTCAGTGATGTGATCTTCTGCTTTTTTTTCAGGTGTTTACATGGTACATGGAATAGAAGCCTCAAGTTTTTAGGTTTTATTTTAAGATTACAGAACATTTAGAAGAACTTCTTATCCAAAGTGACCCACATCAGAGGACAACAATCAAGTCACAGCAAACATTATAAATTGAAGAGTAAGTTAACAGCATTCAGATATTTTTTATATACGGTTTATATAGTTTTAGAAGGATTCCTGCAACATTGGTTCACAAAAGTCCCTGTAACAAGGCTCATCACAAACAAGGTTTAGCATTTGATGTAAACTGCAGTCATCAGCTTCTAAACATGTGTTGATGTCAGTGGTGGGATTTGAACCCACGCCTCTTTTAAGACTGGAGCCTTAATCCAGCGCCTCAGACCGCTCGGCCACACTACCACTGACGGGTGGAAGAAAGCTGCTTTTCTTTCCAGTTAATTCTCCTTCATTTCCCTTTTTCATTTGCCCTTTTTCAAAGCTTTTCACTGGATTCATTTGTAGATGTGTATGTTGGAATCACATTTTCAGATAACTTCTAAGTCTGAGGAAAAACCATAAAAATTCCTTATTAAAAGTTAAAAGACAGATAAGTTTGTGATGTCCCTGCCGGGTGCGGTGGCGCGCACCTGTAATCCAAGTTACCAGGAGGTTGAGGCTGGTGGATGGTTTGAGCTCAGGAGCTCTGAGCTACAGTGGACTATGCTGATCGGTGTCCACACCAAGTTTGGTATGGATATGGTGATCCTGGGGGAGTCCGGGACCACCAGGTCGTCTAAGGAGGGGAGCATCGGCCCAGGTCGGAAACGGAGCAGGTCAAATCCCCCGTGCCGCTAAGTAGTGGGGTCGCACCTGTGAATAGATGCTGAAGTGCAGCCTGAGTAATACAGCGAGACCCAGTCTTTTTACACTCCCTCTACTCTTAGAATAACTACCGTCACGACACACCAGCTCCCACATCAGCTCTTCACATCTTGTTGCTGCTTTTCTCTCTTCTGTTGCATTCAAAACAACTACAATTTCTTGCTCCTACAGCGCCTCTACCTGGAGAAAATGATTAATCACAGCACTCACTGCAGCTTCACAAACTTACCTCATATTTCACCATTTTGCTCCACACGCTTGTTGCTTCTTTTTATTTCACTAATTAAATAAACCCGTTGAAATTTGATAATGTCCCTTTTACCATCCGCACACCATATGATACATAACATAATAGATCATTTTAGGAATTCATCCATTAAACAATTTTCAGTCTTCAGTGAGGGCTGATTGTGAAAACAAAAAGACACGACAGCAGCATTATTCTACACTTCAACGAATGAGAGGGGTATGTTTGTTTATGCAGTGTGTCACCGCTGGTTGTGCTATAGACTTAATCTCTGTCCGATCCTGCTCCTTGCTGTTTATTGACCAATAGTAGAGCAGCTGGTCCAAAAATGGCAGACCTCCTCCTTTGCATAATGAGGCATAAATGCATAAGGTAACGTAAAAAGAGGAGACAAGGAAATGTAAACACAAAAAAATGCACATAGAAGAAAAGGAAAAACAACAAATATATATATACTGTATATATTTCTGCTTTTTTTATTACATCAGTTTTGGTCCTACATAGGAGATAGGGTTGGATCTGAACATCTAACTATTTATTGCTCCTCAAAATTTCAAGACATGATGATAAAACCAAAATGTTTAAAGGCCATAATTCATAGACCTTTAAGATGTAAGGATGTAGTTACAATTAAAGCTGCAAGCAGCGATGAACGGGCCCTCGCACTCACGGCCACCGCCCCCCATAAGCATATCAGACATGACACCACCCACGACTTCCTATGTCAAACCATTCAAAAGTTATAGCAGAAAAAAGGGACAACCAATCAGAAGAAGGGGCGGGGCTAATTCAGGCCAATGAATGTCAAGGACTCCATACAGAATCTGATGACACCACCCACGACTCTCTATGTCAAACCATTCCAAAGTTATAGCAGAAAATCGGGACAACCAATCAGAAAAAGGGGCGGGGCTAATTAAGGCCAACGAAGCTTAAGAATTCATTACAGAGTCCCATGACACCACCCACGACTTCTTATGTCAAACCATTAAAAAGTTATAACAGAAAAAAGGGACAACCAATCAGAAGAAGAGGCGGGGCTAATTCAGGCCAATGAAGGTCATGGACTCCATAAAGAATCTGATGACACCAGACACGACTCTCTATGTCAAACCATTCAAAAGTTATAGCAGAAAATCGGGACAACCAATCAGAAGAAGGGGCGGGGCTAATTAAGGCCAACGAAGCTCAAAGACTCCATACAGAGTCCCATGACACCACCCACAACTTCCTATGTCAAACCATTCAAAAGTTATGGCAGAGAAAAGTATTCTAGGGGGCGCTGTTGAGCCGTTAGGCCACGCCCATTAATGCAAACCATGAAATATCAAATTTATCACCAGGCCTGGCTTGCATGCAAAATTTGGTGACTTTTGGAGAACTATCAAATATGGACCAATCAGATTTCAAAATGGCCGACTTCCTGTTCGGTTTCGGCCATGGCTCCAAGAGACTTTTCTTTAAGTTGTGCCATGATACAGGTGTGTAGCGATTTTCGTGCATGTACGTCAAACCGTATTGTAGGGCTTGAGGCACAAAGTTTTCCGGGGGGCGCTGTTGAGCCATTTTGCCACGCCCATTAATGCAAACCATGAAATATCAAATTTATCGCCAGGCCTGGCTTGCGTGCCAATTTTGGTGCCTTTTGGGGAACTATCAAATATGGACCAATCAGATGATGGGGGGGCGTGCTTTTTGGCGTCTAGCGTCGCCACGGTAACACTTTTGAAAGAGAAAAGTAATGCGTGTAGTCGCAGGATGGAGACGCACATTTTGATGTATAACACATCTGGGTTCACGATACGGTTCGGGCCGTATTAATTCTCGAAGGAATGGCATATATTGCTCCAAAATTACGTGATTAATTCAGAATGTTCAAAATGGCCGAATCACTGTACGGTTTCGGCCATGGCGCCAAGAGACTTTTCTTTAAGTTGCGACATGATACAGGTGTGTACCGATTTTCGTTCATGTACGTCACACCGTATTCTGGGGCTTGAGGCGCAAAGTTTTTTCGGTCTGAACCAACCAGATGAAGGGTGGGCGCGCTTTTTGGCGTCTAGCGTCGCCACGGTAACGCTTTTGAAAGAGAAAAGTAATGCGTGTTGTCGCAGGATGAAGACGCACATTTTGATGTATAACACACTTGGGGGCACGTTATGGTTCGGGCCGTATTAACTGCCGAAGGAATGGCATAAATTGCGCCAAAGTGACACGATTAATTCAAAATGGCCGACTTCCTGTTTGGTTTCTCGACATGACGCCCAGAGACTTTTCTTTAAGTTGTCCCATGATACAGGTGTGTACCGATTTTCGTGCATGTACGACAAACCGCATTGTGGGGCTTGAGGCACAAAGTTTTCAAGGGGGCGCTGTTGAGCCATTTTACCACGCCCATTAATGCAAACCATGAAATATCAAATTTTTCGCCAGGCCTGACTTGCATGCAGAATTTGGTGACTTTTTGGGCACGTTTAGGGGGGCAAAAAGGCCTTCCTTTTGTCAGAACAATAAGAAGAAGAAGAAGAATAATTCCTGCAATTACAATAGGGCCTTCGCACTGCAAGTGCTCGGGCCCTAATTACCAGGTTCAGATCCGAAACGGGACGTCAGTGATGTGATCTTCTGTTTTTTTTTTCAGGTGTTTACATGGTACATGGAAGAGAAGCCTCAAGCTTTAAGGTTTTATTTTATTATTACAGAACATTTAGAAGAACTTCTTATCCAAAGTGACCCACATCACATCAGAGGATAACAATCAAGTCACAGCAAACATTATAAATTGAAGAGTAAGTTAACAGCATTAAGATATTACAGGGTTTACATAGTTTTAGAAGGATTCCTGCAACATTGGTTCACAAAAGTCCCTGTAACAAGGCTCATCACAAACAAGGTTCATTTGATGTAAACTGCAGTCATCAGCTTCTAAACATGTGTTGATGGCAGTGGTGGGATTTGAACCCACGCCTCTTCTGAGACTGGAGCCTTAATCCAGCGCCTTAGACCGCTCGGCCACACTACCACTGACGGGTGGAATAAAACTGCTTTTCTTTCCAATTAATTCTCCTTTGTTTTTTCATTTGCTCCTTTTCAAAGCTTTTCACTGGATTCATTTGTAGATGTGTATGTTGGAATCACATTTTCAGATAACTTCTAAGTCTGAGGAAAAACCATAAAAACTCCTTATTAAAAGTTAAAAGACAGATAAGTGTGTGATGTCCCTGCCGGGTGTGGTGGCGCGCACCTGTAATCCAAGTTACCAGGAGGTTGAGACTGGTGGATGGTTTGAGCTCAGGAGCTCTGAGCTGCAGTGGACTATGCTTATCGGTGTCCACACTAAGTTTGGTATGTTTTTTTTAAATTGCGTGATTGTCTGCTTCCTTTTCATTTTTGTAAGTTAGTAACACTGCAGAGCGCGCTAAAAACGAGATTGATAGCGACCACTGTCTTCAGGGACACTGGGACATCACATTTCAAGATATGAGGGGGTACAAGTGTTGGGAAAGATAATACCTAGTGAAATCCATCATGTTGTTCTGATATGCATTTGTAGTTATTTTATATGTATTAAGTAATAGAATAAATCAATACAAATAGACACAGTGTAATTCCATAAATGTATAAAAAAAACTGAGAAAAGTAATGCGCATCGTCGCAGGATCGAGATGCACATTTTGATGTATAACACACCTGGGTGTACATTACGGTTCGGGCCACATTAACGGATGAAGAAAATGGCATAAATTGCGCCAAAATTACACGATTAATTCAAAATGGCCGACGTCCTGTTCAGTTTCAGCCATGGCAACAAGAGACTTTTCTTTAAATTGCGACATGATACAGGTGTGTACCGATTTTCGTGCATGTACGTCAAACTGTATTGTGGGGCTTGAGGCACAAAGTTTTCTAGGGGGCGCTGTTGAGCCATTAGGCCACGCCCATTAATGCAAACCATGAAATATCTAATTTATCACCAGGCCTGGCTTGCGTGCAAAATTTGGTGACTTTTGGGGCACGTTTAGTGGGGCAAAAAGGCTCTCATTTCGTCGGAAGAAAAATGAGAAAAAATAAATTAAAAAATTCCTACAGATACAATAGGGCCTTCGCACTGTCAGTGCTCGGGCCCTAATTATTGTGCTGTTTATTTGGTTCACCTTGAGAGTGCAAACACCTTCATACTTCACATGTTTTGTGGATAAAGGGGGTACAGAGCAGAAAAGGGGGACTGGCTCTACTGGGCAGAGCCTGGAGCCCCACTTTCTGTCAGATTGCTCCAATGGCAAATAAAAGCTTTGCCATTTAATACTGACAGCACACACGTGGAAATCAAATTTAAATTTCATATTCCATCACAATACCTGAACCCACTCTTTTAATCATACTCTTCTCCTTCCCAACCTGCTGATCTAGATAAAAAATCTAGGTAAATATCAAATGAAAGAAAACCCCATGTTATATTAAGGTGGAGAACTCAAAAAAATAGATAGAAAGTTACGCCTGTAACTACGGTTCTACGAGTCCCGGATGACCGCCAGGCGGTGCTGTAAGCACTGGATATCTCCCCTCGTGCATGTCGAGTACAATACCAACAATGTCACGTCACCCGTGACCCCTGCATGACCCCCGGAAGGGGTATAACTTCCGGCGTCAGCATGGATCTTCTCCTAGAATCTTCTTGCGAGAGCACGAGGATTCGGAGTGACCTGCAGGCCTGGCGGTCATCCGGGACTCATAGAACTGTAAGCACTGGATGACGAATACCAACAATGTCACGTAGGATCCCGGTCACTTACCTCACTGACCAGGGGCAGAAGGACCCGGGAGTAGAACCACCATGGCGACATTGATCCGGTAAAATCTGGAGAACGTGTTGGGCGACGTCCACGAAGCCGCTGTGCAGATGTCCTCCAGAGGCACCCCCTTCAGGGCAGCCAAAGAAGCTGCGACGCTTCTGGTCGAGTGGCACCTCACCCCCACTGGTAAGGGGCGGCCACTGGCCCTGTAAGCGTGCTCGACGGTGTCCACCACCCAGTGCGGCGGCGCTGTCCAGAAACAGCACACCCCCTGTTGGTGCCACCATGGCACAGAACAAGCTGCTCCGACCGTCGCACAGGCGCGGTAGCATAAGCAGCGAGGGCCCGTACGGGGCACAAAGGGCTCGGCCCACTCTCTGCAGGCTCGGGGTTGAACCGGCCAAGCTGGATAGGCCGATTAGTACGAGTGCGTGGCAGGACCTTGGGCAGGAACGCCACGTTCGGCCACAACGTAGCCCCTGAGCCATCTGGGTCCCGCCCCAGGCAGGACCCGCTGACTGACGGGGCATGTAACTCACCGATTCGCTTTGCCGATGTCATAGCGAGGAGAAAAGCTATCTCCATAGAGAGCCACTTCAGGCCCACCTGGGCCAAGGGCCCAAGGGTGGAGAAGAGAGGGCACCTAGCACCATGGACAGGTCCCACACTGGGGCCTTTGGGCTCCTCGGGGGGGGTGCAGCCTCAGAGCCCCCCTGAGAAAGAGAAACCAGCCGGTGGCACCCCACGGTGGCATTCTCAACCAGGGCATGTTGCGATGAAATGACTGCCACGTACACCCTTAGAGTGGACTGAGCACGGCCACCATCCAGGAGGGACCGAAAGGAACCCCAGAATCGTGGCCACGGGGCGAAGAACAGGGTCCTCTGCCCCGTCTGCACACCAGGCAGAGAATCTCCCCCACTCGCACTCATACCAGAGGCGGGTGGGAGGCACATGGGCATTCGAGATGCTAGCCCTGACGGGTTCAGGACAGCTTGACAACAATGGGTCGGGCCCCACAGCGGCCAGACACAGAGCTGAATCTGGGAAAGACGGTCCCTCTAGGGGGGCGTCATGTTGTGTCGCAGCAGAGCCTCCGCAGCAGTGGAAACCATGTTTCCCCGGTCGGAAGGGGGCCACCAAGAGGAGCCCGTGAGCCCTCTGGAGGACCCTCTGCAAAGTCGGCTTGCGCCGGGAGAGGAAGTCCGTCACCCGGTTCCTGTCTCCAGGCAGGAACATCGCCCGAAGGCCGGGCAGGCGAGGAGCGGCCCACGCTAGGAGGCCCCGGGACACCTGCAGCAGCAGTGCAGAGTCGGTGCCCCCCCTGGTGGTCGATCAAGGGAAAGTGGACACACTGTCTGACCGAACCGGCACGTGCCTCCCCCACAGGATTTGCAAAAACTGTTCGAGTGTGAAGTGCAGAGCCCAGAGCTCCAGCACGTTGATGTGGCGCATGCGGA
This sequence comes from Cololabis saira, assembly GCF_033807715.1. Classification (NCBI taxonomy): domain Eukaryota; kingdom Metazoa; phylum Chordata; class Actinopteri; order Beloniformes; family Belonidae; genus Cololabis; species Cololabis saira. Next base: position 36,245,149 of record NC_084598.1, read on the forward strand.
CCAGGGAGGACCACTGATGACAGCCTCCCGGCAGGGAGGGGACAGCGCCTAAGGGCACACCCCTCAGCCGGAATGTCCCATCTTTCCAGGGTGCAAGGGTATAGACACACACCCGTGAAACCCTGACAAGCCTGCGCCTGTGCCTTTTGGCATCCAGGCGACGGCTGTCCAGCCACATTTGCAGGGGGCGTAGTGACAGCAGGCCCAAAGGTATAAGAGGGGCAAGGGTTGCCACCACGCACCTGGTGAAAAAATCCTCGGTGACAGGGAGAGCCCGCACAGAAGCACCCTGAACCAACAACGGTGGCCCCGGTAGGCGAACCCCCGGAACTACCGGTGACGTGCCGCGACCGGCACGTGAAACAAGCACCCTGTAGGTCCACAGTTGCAAACCACTTCCTCCTGACCAACGCAGAGCATCCGCTGTGGTCAAGCCTCCGGAAGGGCAGGACCTTCACGTATTCGTTGAGGTCCCTCAGGTCCAAGATGGGACGACGTCCGTCGTCTCTCTTGCTGACAAGAAAGTAGCTCAAGTAGAACCCCCAGGCCGCGGCGGGGGGTCCACCGGCATGATGGCACTCTTGGCCAGTAGGGCGGGCAACACCTGAGCCTCCTGTGAAGGTACACCTGCCGCTGCCTGGTCTCACCAGGCAGGGCGGTGCGTTCATAGCTTCCAGGGCGGTTGCCCCAAACAGCTCCCCCGGTTCCGCAGGTGCCTGACAAGAACCCTACGAGCAGTCTCCGTCAGGGGTGACTGCGCCAGCCAGACATGACGGCGCATGTGCACCAGGGTGGACATCAGCCACCCCAGCTCCCTCGTCTGGGAGGCAAAAGCCTGTAGGGATATGTCACACATGTCCCGTGTGGAATTCTCCACCTGTGCATCCTGCAGGGAGGTTGAGAGAGCCAGCAGAAGATGGGAAAGGGTGTTCCCCAGCCGTCCAATGCGGGCCGCTGCGTTATAAGCCTTACAAATATGCCCATCAGTAACCCTACACTGGGTAGAGGGGCACTTGGGATCTGGCTTCAGAGCCTCATCAGGAGCCACTATCAGCGCTGCAATGGAGGGCTCGATGGGGGGCATGTGGTGGAGACCAGCCACTGCCGCGTCCTCCATCGCCGTCAGAGTGCGGTCATCAGCTGTCAGCCTGGAGAGGGCTGTGACATCTCTCCAGCATGAGTGCAGCTCCCTCAAAAATCCGACAAAGGCGGAATGGTGAATTCCACCGGAGAAGGATTGCGCCTGTGGAAGGCGCTAGAGGCCACCTCCGCACGCGGTGTATCCAGCTGCAAGTGCGCCAGGGCAGTGCAGATAACGCTCTCCACGCAGGAACAAGCCGTCCCCTCCCGAGAGCCCTGGGCAGATGAGTGCGAGGAGAACCCCGAGCGCTGTGAGGCCGGGTCCCCTGATGACACGTTGGAGCGGCTTGCAGAGGCTGCAATGGAGATGACGTCCTCTGGCAGCGGCGGTGGCGACCCCAGAGCAAACTCTGGCATGGCAGGTTCCACCTGGCCAGTACCAGGCTGCAGATTGAGGAGGAGCGCCTTCATCTGCTCCATGTCGGCGGCCAAGCGATCTACCTTGGAGGAGAGCTGGCTCGTCATCCGCCGTCGTTTAGGGGCACCCCTCACTCTCTTCGCCGATCGCTTCAGAGAAGGCCCCGGCTGGGATGAGGGGAGGCTGGCCGACGGCTCCGGCTGCTCAGGGCCCAGGCACAACACGCAGAGGTCCTGGTCATCCGCAGGATCCAGGGCGGCCATGCACCCTGGGCATGAACGCTCCATCACAGCCGTCGCCACGGATGTGCTGGCAGGAGAGAGGAGCGGACACGCTGCCGTCACCACGGATGTGCCGGTGGGAGAGGGGAGCAGACGAGCTGCCGTCACCACGTAGGTGTCGGTGGGAAAGGGGAGTGGAAACGCTGCCGCCACCACAGCGAGCACGCTGCCGTCACCACCAATATGCCGGCGGGAGAGGGGAGCGGCCACGCTACCGTCAGCACGGATGTGTCAGTGGGAGAGGGGAGTGGAAACGCTGCCGTCACCACCAATATGCCGGCTGGAGAGGGGAGCGGCCACGCTACAGTCAGCACGGATGTGTCAGTGGGAGAAGGGAGCGGAAACGCTGCCGTCACCACAGCAAGCACGCTGCCGTCACCACCAATATGCCGGCGGGAGAGGGGAGCGGCCACGCTACCGTCAACACGGGTGTGTCAGTGGGAGAGGGGAGCGGAAACGCTGCCGTCACCACGGCGAGCACGCTGCTGTCACCGCCAATATGCCGGCGGGAGAGGGGAGCGGCCACGCTACCGTCAGCATGGATGTGTCAGTGGGAGAGGGGAGCGGCCACGCTGCCGTCACCACGGCTATAAAGAAAAGGCCAAGAAAGGTGTCTTTCCTCAAAAAGAAAAAACAAAAATAATCCTTTTCTGTTTTTGTTTTTTTTTCAAAGAGAAAAAATAACTGCAAGGAAAAAATAATGTCACAACAACAAAGTGGGAGAGGGAGTGAAACGCTGCCGTCACCACGAATGTGCCGGTGGGAGAGGGGAGCGGACACGCTGCCTTCACCACGGCTGTAAGAAAGACCAAAAAAGGTGTTGTTGTTTTTTTCAAAAGAAAAAAATAATCCTTTTCTGTCTTTTTTTTTTTTTTTTTCAAAAGAAGAAATAATCTGCAAGGAAAAAATAATGTTGTCACATTAATAAAGTGGGAGAGGGAGCGAAATGCTGTCTCCCTGCACAGATTGTTCAGGTGTCAGGCGTAGCTGACAACTTACCTTCTGCCAGCTGGGCTGGGGGGCGGGGCGGGGAGATGCCGCCGCAACCTAACACAATCAAATATCGCGCCGGCCACAGCTCCTTGAGGACGAAAAAAATCGTTACTCCTACCTGAATGGCACGAAGCTGCACCGGGCCGGCGGTTTAGGGAGAAAAGGAAGAAGCTTAACCAAGCTTCTATTTCCGTCCTGTACTTCTGACACGCGGAGCGAGAAGAAAAAGGGGAAGATCCATGCTGACGCCGGAAGTTATACGTTATACGAAGTTATATCATGCAAAGGTCACGGTTGACGTGACATTGTTGGTATTGTACTCGACATGCGCATGCGCGAGGGGAGATATCCAGTGCTTACAGCACCGCCTGGCGGTCAGTACGGACGAAATAGAACTGAGAAATATGGCTGAAAGAAATCTGACCAAAAAGAAACATGAACCTAACTAACACATGTGAAGGAGAAAGAACCAGCTATCTTAATATAATTTACTACTTCTTATCTTAACTCTGACGGTCAGAGATATTTTTGACCTTTACCTCACATTATCTTGCTAAGGGGAGTTGGATTGTTGAGAAATCTTTTTTATCCTTTTGTTATCAGTATGATCTGTTTCCTCATTGTTGCACATTACAAGGTATTATAGTTGTATTACAGGGCAAGAGGAGGTTGCATAAGGTCATCTCTTCACCAAGAGGTATAAATTCAAGCATTTCTGTCTCTGTCGCCATGAATTTCATCTTTCTCTCAAGACGGGATCATCTACAACCATGCTGCTCTTCAGACTCACCACTGCACTGTGTGAGTATAGAAAGGAATCCTGACTGGAACAATACACTAGTTTACAGAGCGTGAGATTTTAAAGGAATTTAAAATGTCTGTATGTAACAATGGCACCAAAGTCATTACATCTGTTTTTCACAATCCTGTCCAGCCCTATCTAGTCACTTCCATGGATTATCCGTTGTTAATGAGGGGAATTAATTACGATGGCTGGCCAGTTGTAGATATTACACATCCCTTACACGTGTTTCTTCCTTTCCAGCACTTGCAGCTGCTTGCTTGGCCTTGTATCCAGGTAGATGAGAAAATGCTCGATTTATGTCATACAAACAGCACAAGAACATTAAATGTGACTTATTCCGTGATTAACTTTTTTCTTTTATTTCAGGTGGTTTCACAGAGAGAGTCATAACCTGTGAGGACCCCTACAGCGTCCATCGTCTGAAATGTGGTAAGAATCAAATTTACACTGTTACAATTTTGCCTGGCCTATAGCTCCTTCCTATTATATCTGTCATGCTATGATGCTACTGTGAAAACGTTATAATCTTCGGCTCCCCCTATTTTTACTTACTTCTTCCTTTGGTGTGTAACAGATAGTGGAGTCATCAGTGTGATCTCAGCACTGTATGGCCGTGCAGATCGTGTGACCTGCAGTGAGCACAGGCCTCCACACCAGATCATCAATACTCAATGCTCCCAACCCGGCACTGTAGATGTCATCAAGTACAGGTGCAAATTGTATTTTAAGTAATACATTTCATGTTTACTTCAGGAAGTGCATCTATACCTTTTTGTATATGAAGCTTTCAATGTAGAATACTACAATATTTACCACTAAAGCAAAATTGGTGAGTTTTATTATCAGACAAAACACACTCAGCAACACAAATATACCAACAGGAAACAGGTTCTCACTATGTGGCCTAATTCCCCCAGTAATAAAGATTTAATACAGACGGACTGACGCTGCTTTGGAGCAGCATAAGATAAGATAAGATATTCCTTTATTAGCATCTTAGATATATCGTTGTAAAGTAGGTTAAATGTCTACCAGTTGAAAATATTAACGTACACATTTAGCACTGGCATCTTTCTTCAGTGTTTTTCAGTAAAATGCTTTCAGTCTTAGTTGTGTGGTAGAATATAGAGTATTATTTAAATATGTATTATTAAATCCTATATTAGCATTATAACTTTAAAGGCTTCAGGCAAACATAAATTAGTTTTTAGAGCTCAAACATGGACATATAATGCTATGCTAATTTGGGTTAAAAAGTTCACATTTGTAGGAACCAAAGTAGTAAGTCACTGAAATGAATTAGTCTTTTTTTATTAATATTGTCATACTGAACAGGTGTGATGGCAAACAAGTGTGTGAGATCAACACAAATGTTGTTCGTACTTCCGATCCCTGCCCCGGCATCTACAAGTATCTTGAGACCAAATACATCTGCCTCCCAGCGAGTCAGTAACATGCTTTTAACCCGTCTAATAGATAAAGTTGCACATTGGTTTGACTGTGAAATTTAATGAGAAGATGTCATACATGCTTTTTATTTTGACAGTTCGCCGTTCTGTGTGTGAGCGCTCTCTTGCACTGTTGACTTGTGGTAAGAATCAATTTTTCATTTATTTTTTGCATTCAGCATGACTGGCTGGTTACAGATATGAGCAAAATTACATTTGTTTTTCTGACAATGTCACATTCTCCGTCTCTTTATCAGAGCAGGGCCAGGTTATCTCCGTCTACGGTGCCGATTATGGACGCCGCGACCAGACCACCTGCTCTTATGGCCGACCTGCCTCCCAGATTCGAAACGTCCACTGCTCCAGCCCCACTACAAAAGTTGCTGAAAGGTAAGGGAAAGTCTGTTTTCACTGATGCAGGTATATAAAAGAACATCAATGCTTGCAGAATTCAATTTTTAAATTACAGGAAACAAATGCATAGAAAGGTCACAGCGTTTAAGATGACAATCATAAATTCCACATTAAAGCGACACTACGTAACTTTTCCACCTTAATATAATATTTCCAGAGTCATTGTGATGGTACATCAACTTCCAACAGGTTTAATGACACCTCTGTCATGGTCTGAGGGGTCTGTATCACCTTCACTGGCACTATGTAACTTTGAGGAGCATGGTAGGAACCCTGCCACACTAAAAAACTACACATTTTTACGGCTTTGACTGCCTTACGGCATACGTCACTTCCCCCTCCTTCCCGATTCGTAGTCGAGACGAAAATGGGCGGGGCTTGGAGCTCAGAGCTCATCAGAAGATGGTAACCCGTTGCTGCATTGTGGCTGCAGCAGCTCCACACACAACAGACGTGGGGAAAAGACCTCTAATGGTTTAACTTTTCACCGGTTTCCTGCTCGGAGGCAGAACCACGGAGGCCGGCCAATTATCTGAGAAAACAAATTAAAAGAGTAAAAGAGTCGTCGGCTCGGTTGGATCGCGGCTGTAACGAGTCCGACCAAACATAACGTTCCTCAGTAAACAAACTAACACACACACAGACGGGCGTCGGATCAAAACACGGGTTTATTAAACCACAAACAAACACTCACAGACCGGGGTCGGATCATTCAAACGGGTTTTATTCCCCACTTCTCCAGCTAAACGCAGTTGTTGGCCAGCTCTCTGCGGTGCGATTAATTTTGTTGAGGAAAAAATATTAACCATTTGATTTGTAGCTGCAGAGGAAAAAAATAATCTCACGAGGAAAAAAAAATATTGCTCACGCCTCGGAGCCTCTTCAAAGCAGTCAAAAAAAAAGAAAAGAAAAGTAAGAGTAATACAAAACATGTACTGTATGTTGTACTATTATACTAATTGATTGAAACACATGGCGAGTCAAACATTTACCAAAGCAGCTGCCAAACACTCCTAAACAAGGTAGCCTAAGACGTGGGTTGTGCAGAACTGCGGCAGTAAATCCTTCTAGAGTGGCGCTCCGACGAGGAGCTCCATTCTTCAGTAGGGATTTCATATGGATCCAGACCGGTAATAATCATTATTTTCTCCATATACCGCTCCCTGGCTTCCTTGTTTAAGGTATCCCGGTAAATTCCAGTTCCTTTCCAGCAGTTTAACATCTTTTTTTTTGCGTTCCGTCTGTTCACTTGGTGAAACAGAAAAGCGTCCCGTCTTCTCTCAAAACAAATGCACGCGACGGGACAGGAGTTTTCCGGCAGTATGCGCTGGTGCTCATGGGAAACGTGGTGTTCTTTCTGGTAAAGCACTACTGCTTTTGTCCAAAAGATGCCGCCAAACTCAGAAAAGCTGAAAGTTACGTTGTGCTGCTTTAAGTGACATATTTCACACCCGGCAACATATACGGACCTATTTTCATTTATGCTTGCAGGTGTAACAGGAAAAACAGCTGCGCCATCAGAACTGGCTACTCAGAATTTGGGGATCCTTGTCCTGGCACATACAAGTACCTTGAGGTGGCTTACATTTGTGAATGTGAGTAAATTGAAGGCTAATGTTTTTTGCTGTGTAAAAGCTGTTCACATAATGCTGCACACTTAAAAGAACAACAAAAATATATTTTGCTGAACTGAGTTTTTTTTTTTATTGTGTTGCAGAGCCTGCATTTGCTCCGGAGAAGTCTTTTCACGAAGAATCAGGAAATTATCACAAACATACATAGCATGACACAAATTATGTTGTCTATTGACTTATGAAACGTTAAATGTGAAGAATCTTGTTACATGTGAAAATAATTATTAACATATTAGCATTGAATAATTAGACAATTTTTGTAATAACTGTCTGGTTTTTCATAATGATAGAAATGTTGATTATTAAAGTTTCATTTCCAGTATACCGTATTTTCACGACCATTCGGCGCACTGTGTGAAAAGGCGCACCCTCAGTTTTGTGTGTAATTTTTGGATTTAAAACACACATACGGCGCACCGACCCAAAAGGCGCAGTCTACAGACACGGAGCTGCACACACGCGTGCCGCAAAACACACACGCGCTGCAGAACACACACACACAAGTGTGCTTATTCAAAAATAGAGCGGGAGCAAAACTTAGTTTGATATTTTATTTCACTTTTTCACTCTTCTGTTTCCGCATTAAAGAATTTTAAAAAAACACCAGGTCGCCGCACATAAATCTGTCTTAGCCACTCGATCATCTCTTCATCCATCCAGCCCTTTTCATTTGCCTTTATAATGACTCTGGCTTGAAAAGTCTCTTTAGGCAACGTTTTTCTTTTAAAAATCACCATCGGCGGCCGTTTCTGTCCATCAGCGTGGCAGGCAAGCACAACAGTAAATAAACTTTTCATACCCCGTTGTTCGGATCCCGACCGCGGTGGACCCGGGCCGCTCCCCCCGCGGTGGACCAGGTCCGCCGCTCCCCCGCGGTGGCCTACTTTGCACACCACATCCCCTCCTCGTAGTGACCCCCCCCCCCCCCCTTCCTGCCTGGTCAACTCTGGAATGAGAGAAACACAGGAAAACACACTACCCAGGCCTCAGGGTAGCTGGGGGTGGGACTCCTGGTCTGGTCTGTCCGGGTTGGGGGGGTCTCTGTGGCGATGCTCCCTGTGGTCGTGGTCGGTGGAGCCTCTCGGTGGGGACGGCCACCCATAGGTAGTGTTTTCCTCACCTGGATCGTTAGTGCTAAGCCATGTCACCAGTCCACTTATTGTGTGTGTGTGTGTGTGTGTGGGCGTGTGAGTGTATGCACATGTGTATGAGTGTGAGTGAGGGTGTGTGTATGCGTGGGGGGTGGGGGGTGGGGGGTGGGGTCGTATGGGATGTTTTAAATTGTACTTTTGATTGTTATTTTATTTTGTATGTAAAGCACCATGAGTTGCATTTACACTGCATGAGTTGGTGCTATATAAATAAATAAAGTTTAAGTTTAAGTTTACGGGCACACAAGTCTTTGGAATCTGCAAGAGAAAAAACTAATAAACAGAAACTGAAGTTCTGCTTAATTCTAACTTTAACTTTTGAACTTTGGTCAGATTATGTTTCCTTAAACTTTTGACGTTTTAGTTTAAACTTTAGGTTTAAAAAAGACACCAAAATAGAGCAGTTTGCAAAACATTTGTGCACCTTACTTTTGATTGAACACATCATGGCAGACCTGTAAACATGTTATGGACACTTTGATTTATGGACACACAAAAAAACAAAAACAAAAAAAAAACCACAACAAACAACAAAGTAACGAAAAACTATGGGGCTTTCAATATTTTTTCTCCAAGTTACAGTTCAGTTTACAGTAGAGCTGCACCGGTCCTCGTTTCAGCCCTGGCAGCTGTTTTGATAGTAAGATCTGAAATGAGGATGTTTGGACAGATCTGATCAGAATTTATGTAATAAAAAAATAAAATAAAGTTACAGTCAGTTTTGCAGGGGATGTGTTGCAGACATAAAATTTAAAAGTGGATTGAAAAAAAAAAAGGGGAGTCTCTGCATTTAACCCATCTCTAATAATGGCAGTGGGCTGCCATATGAACAGCACTCGGGGTTGAGGGCCTTGCTCAGGGGACCCTGGGTTGACCTGGGTTGCATTCTGGGTGCTTGAATCTGGTCCTCCAGACTCCAGTCCACTTCTGTAATCACTAGGCTGCCACTCCCCAAGGGAATCACTGGATATTCTTGATAGCAACATGGCTACCAATTATTTAGTCAATAATTAGTCATCATATAATTGATTTTCTCTGCCCCTCTTTTCTTTCTCAGTAATATGTTGCTGTAATAACTGTAATAACTTGTAATAACAGTGTGGTTGTTTTTCCCTCAACTGCATAAATAATTTCGGCCTCACGGGGGCGACATTGGCCAGGTTCACATCTGGCTGCTTACCTGACATCACAACATCCAATTCAGTGCAGCAGTTGGGCTGTCACCCTTTCATACAGGGAACTGGTATCTGTTTTATTCATTTAAAAGTGTCAATGACTGTTCACATTGGCTATTTTTCAGGCCAGCGGTTATTTTCAGTGACGACAGTCGACCAAAACTGTCAGGAAAGGGTTTGTGATTAAAGATGGGAACAAAGCAGAGAGCAGCTGGCCTTGTAAAACACACGCTCATCCCGGGAGAAAATTTAAACCTCTGCTAACATAATTCCTTCTAAAACCACCTTATTTCTTGATGAGCCCCATCTCCGTCCATCTTAATGGACTTGACTGGCCACCAGGGGCTTGATCCAAACGTGAGTCCATCTCCATTGACCTCCATGTTAAAATGTTCAGCTTTGCAGCAATAAACCCATTTATAGCCTGGTGGTTACATTTTTCTTGTATCACATCAATAAAATGATATAAAGCAACACATTTATTTATCATTTGAAGAGAGAACTTTTTTGCAAAACCAGCACCGCAGCCTCCTGTACAGCGGTCAGATACCATGTGAGAGCAGAAGCACAAGAGCAGGCTGGTACCTAAAGGGTTAAATCCAGAAGTCACTTCTGATTTTGACACCAAAACGACATTTGAAGTGAAAGCTGCCGCCGCAAACATTCAGCAGCAGGTCCACAACTCCTCCATCACGGTCCGGCTGAAGTGGCCGTGAGCTCCGGCTAACTTTGATAGACGTGAGGTGGACGTGTTCCAGCTGGCTTCCCGGGCCTTGTTCATTTCACCCATTTGCAACATGACGCCGCACAGAACGAGGAAAAAGAAGAGGCTTCAGATCCACTTTTCAGAAAACCATGGAGGGCTTACTCAAGTGATGATGTTGTCTGTGGTCCCAGCAGAGCAGCGCTGGTTCTCGTTTCATTCCTTTGGATGTTTGGACATATTTGATCAGAATTAATGTAATAAAATACTAATCAGCATCAAAGGTCGAAGTCATCCAACCTAAACCAGCTCCTGCTAGTTCAATTTAGCTCAGTTTAATGTAATTTTATTTATATGGCGTCTATTACAGTACAAATTGTTCCAGAGACCCAGAGGATGACCCCCGAGCAGTTATTAGATAAACAACGGCAGGTAAAAACTCCCCTAGGGTGCGTGTTTTCCCTTAGGGAGAAAAAACCTTAAAGCCAAACAGTTGGAAAATAAAAACTAACATGGAAGGATGCGGTAAGACAAAACAAAAATGGCTTAAAAAGCACCATTCAGGGCTGCTGGGTGGTTAAAGCAAGCGGCCCATGTACTGAGGCTACAGTCCGCAGGTTTGAGTCCCAGCCTGCAGTTCTTTGCTGCATGTCATCCCCATTCTCTCTCTCTTCCCCATTCCTGCCTAAACTGTGAATAAAGGCCACTAGAGCCACAAAATCTTTAAAAAAAACTCGGTAGTGACATCACTTTGTATAAACAAAGTTCTTCTAAATGTTCTGTAATGTTAAAATAAAACCTAAAAGCCTAATAAAACCTAATGCTGCTGTCATGTCTTTTTGTTTTCACAATCAGTCCTCACTGAAGACTGAAAATTGTTTAATGGATGAATTTCTAAAATGATCTATTACCGTATTTTTCGCGACCATATGGCGCACTGTGTGGAAAGGCGCACCCTCAGTTTTGTGTGTCATTTTTGGTTTTAAAACACACATACGGCGCACCGACCCAAAAGGCGCCGTCTACGGAGACGGAGCTGCACACACAGGCGTTGCAAAACACACACGCGCTAAAAATACAGCGGAAGCAAAACTTAGTTTGATATTTTATTTCACTTTTCACATTAATCAAACCCTTCAAAGGTTCATATTCTGTTTCTGCATTAAAGAATTTAAAAAAACCACCAGGTTGCTGCACATAAACCTGTCTCAGCCACTGATCATCTCCTCATCCATCCAGCCCTTCATTTCACTCTGGCTGGAAAAGTCTCTTTAGGGAAGGCTTTTCTTTTAAAAATCCCGACCGCGGCGGTCCCGGGTCCCGCTCCCCGTCTGCTTCCTCGCGCTGGACCGGGTCCCGGGTCCCGGTCCGCCCCCCCCCCCACGCTGGTAGCGCGGCGGTCCCGGGTCCCGGGTCCCGCGTCCCGGGACCCTCGCGCTGGACCCGCTCACACACGCGCTGTTGGGGAGCCGGTACCGGGGTTTGTATCCGACTGAGCTCCGTTAATTCAGCTGCGCCGGTCCGAATTTCCAGACCTGTCTCAGCTTGTTGATCATCATCCCTTCATGCAGCCCCCTCTTTTCATTCGTCCTTATAATGACTCCGGCTGGAAACGTCTTATGCAAAGTTTTTCTTTTAAAAATCACCATACAGTTTCTGTCCATCAGCTGCGCCAGGCCAGCACCACATAAACCAGTAAGTGTGTGTCGCGCCGCGCCGCGCTGCGCCGCGAACACACCCGCGCATGTCGGGATCCGGTACCGGGTTTGTAACCGACAGATTTGGCTGCAAATTTCGGAGGGTGAAGCTGATCCAACCTAAGACGTACCCCAGAAATCTCTGCTCCCAAAGCGGCCGGGAACCAGGTCGATCGGACCGCTTTGGGAACCAGGAAGTCGGCTGCAGCAGTGCCCATCACCGCGCTGCTCCAGCCGCTGCTTTAACCGGGGAAAGTCACCGGTTCCGACCGGCTGGGACCGGAGGAACCCACATGGACTTGTAGTAGGGGCTCCCGGGGAAAGAGCACCGGCATTTCAGCCGGATCTGCAGCGGGGATGCGGCGATCGGACCCGCAACCCCACGGCAGGTGCGATCGGTTCCGACATGCAAAACACACGCGCGCTGCAGAACACTCACACACAAGTGTGCTTATTTAAATAGAGCGGAGCAAAACTTAGTTTGATTGTATTTTATTTCACTTTACACATCAAGCAAATCCTTAAAAGTCTTCATCATCTGTTTCGCATTAAACAGCTCAGTGGACTCGTAACTCACGGGGGGCTTCACCCGCCCCCTTCTCCCTTTACCGTTCTCATGGTGGCCGGCCTGACATTACCGTAATTCAGGTAATAGACACGGCGCACCGTTTCTTAAGGCGCCCGGCACATTAAAAAAAAAAAAAAAAAAAAAAAAAAAAAAAAAGTTGCGCCTTATGGTCGCGAAAATACGGTATGTTATGTATCATGTGGTGTGCAGATGGTCAAAGGGACATTATAAAAATTTCAACGTGTTTATTTAATTAGTGAAATAAAAAGAAGCAACAAGCGTGTGGAGCAAGATGGTGAGATTAATATATGAGGTAAGTTTGTGAAGCTGCAGTGAGTGCTGTGATTAATCATTTTCTCCAGGTGGAGGCGCTGTAGGAACAAGAAATTGTAGTTGTTTTGAATGCAACAGAAGAGAGAAAAGCAGCAACAAGATGTGAAGAGCTGATGTGGGAGCTGGTGTGTCGTGACGGTAGTTATTATAAGAGTAGAGGGAGTGTAAAAAGACTGGGTCTCGCTGTATTACTCAGGCTGCACTTCAGCATCTATTCACAGGTGCGACCCGACCCCACTACTGAGCGGTACGGGGGATTTGACCTGCTCTGTTTCGGACCTGGGCCGATGCTCCCCTCCTTAGATGACCTGGTGGTCCCGGACTCCCCCAGGATCACCATATCCATACCAAACTTAGTGCAGACACCGATCAGCATAGTCCACTGCAGCTCAGAGCTCCTGAGCTCAAACCATCCACCAGCCTCAACCTCCCGGTAACTTGGATTACAGGTGCGCGCCACCACACCCGGCAGGGACATCACACACTTATCTGTCTTTTAACTTTTAATAAGGAGGTTTTATGGTTTTTCCTCAGACTTAGAAGTTTTCTGAAAATGTGATTCCAACATACACATCTACAAATGAATCCAGTGAAAAGCTTTGAAAAAGGGTAAATGAAAGAACAAAGGAGAATTGATTGGAAAGAAAAGCAGCTTTCTTCCACCCGTCAGTGGTAGTGTGGCCGAGCGGTCTAAGGCGCTGGATTTAGGCTCCAGTCTCAGAAGAGGCGTGGGTTCAAATCCCACCACTGCCATCAACACATGTTTAGAAGCTGATGACTGTAGTTTACATCAAATGCTAAACCTTGTTTGTGATGAGCCTTGTTACAGGGACTTTTGTGAACGAATGTTGCAGGAATCCTTCTAAAACTATGTAAACGTAGTAATATCTGAATACTGTTAACTTACTCTTCAATTTATAATGTTTGCTGTGACTTGATTGTTGTCCTCTGGTGTGGGTCACTTTGGATAAGAAGTTCTTCTAAATGTTCTGTAATGTTAAAATAAAACCTAAAAGCTTAAGGCTTCTCTTCCATGTACCATGTAAACACCTGAAAAAAAAACAGAAGATCACATCACTGACATCCCGTTTCGGATCTGAACCTGGTCATTGTAACAACATCCTTACATCTTAAAGGTATAGTCAGTAATGTTGGAGAGCTAGCAAGATTTGAAAGTGGCACCTCCTCTAAGCCCCCCTCCTCCCCCTCCCGTCAGCGCTCCGTCCAAAGCCACGCCCCCACAAACTTTGGGGAACGCGCATTTGCAGGAGCAGAGAAGAGTACCCCCATTAGAAATTCAGTATCGGGTCGTGCAGCAGATGTGCCGTAGCCATGTGCGCATTAATCAGAGAATCCTCCTCCGTTTCTAAAAGGACGCTACAAATTGGTTCGCTTTGAGGATGTAGCACGCAACGCATTCAAAGAGATAAATGGCATTTTTGAGTTTGTAGGTTTAGAGATGACCCCCCAACTGGAGGAATGGCTCTACACTGCAACCCACGGAAAGGGCAGAGGCAACAAGAAAGGAGCATTTCAAACTTCCTCTCAAAGTTCTCGCACCTTGTTGCCGTACAGCAAGGTCAAAAGTCTTCAGGAAGTGTGTAAAAGGGCCATGTCACTGCTGGGTTACAAGACAGTTAACAGTGAAACAGAACAGAAGACACTTGACATGGATCTGCTGACTCCATGAGAATCCCTTCAGTTTACATGGGTGTCAAACAAACAGAATTCAACTAACATTTAAAGTGTTTCCCCTAGGATTATGTTAGACAGCCTCTTTGAATTTGTAGATGTGATATTAGTTTTTCTCAGTTGCTAACACACTCCTGTCGTGTAGATCAATTGATACTATACACAATCTTGTCCTAGTAAAATACTATTTGCTGATCTGAGTCATTCCTTCTGCTAAACACTTAACATATCATCATGCAATAAAACACAATTGTCACTATGATGCACTTCTGATGCGTAATGGTAACCACAAGTGGAAAAAGACCAGCACACGTAAAACAAATATGTCGTGTGTTAAACACAGTGACACAAAACTGATCCCACTTGTTTTTCATGAAATGAAGATCTATAAAAAACAGTTTAGATTGCAAGCAGGATAGGTTTGTGTAAAAGGAAGAAGATGGCAAAAATAAGAAGGAAGAAGGATGAAGAAAAATAAAAGTGGTCATTTCTGATAAAATTCTAGCTACGGCCTTTCACCATGGAATGCGTGGAATGTTACCGTAATGAGGGATGCATTCAGTGAATCGAACCACCCATCAACCACCCACTGTATATCCACTATGATTCAGAGATTTAGACTTACTTACAGGTACAGTCTGCTTTACTGTACTTTTTGTACTTTTTTAATCACAGACAAAACGGTTTACTGTGTATATATTCATTTCAGAACATTACATTACAGATATTTTGCACATTTACTTTTTGGAAAATTGAAAGACTGCTAGTTGGGGGGGTGCCCAAAGATCTGTGCTCACGCCACAAAAGGTGGTCTGTCAAAACAATCCCATTAGACTTCATGAAATACAGCAACAACTTATTGGAAACCTCACAAACTTTGTGGGAATCAATAGTGTGAGCCTTCACTCTATCATTTTTTTTCTCTATTGCAAAAGAATGTGAACAAAACAAATGTATAGTGTATTTTGCACGTAAGTCTGACTCAGTTATTTATATTAGATTGTGCAAAGCAATTGTGAAATCTTTTCTTTAGCTACTTTTGAGACGCTAAAAACATGTGCTACACTGTAATCTGATCAATAAACATTTCTCCATGGGCCACATTCCTTTAACGCCATGTTGGAAACCACACAAACTTTTCAGTTTTTAACTTGTGTAGTTGAAGTTTTGTGTTTATAATTCCCAGCAAAGGACAGTAGGATTCAAAAGTTTTGTTTTACTAATTGTGAAAAAGTGGATCAAAAGAGTGAACTGTGGCACTGTATTTAATGTTAAGGGATGGATTTGTGAGATCGTAAATCTAAACTCTATTGTCTGAACCATATTCTCAGTTGCCTGAACCCACTGTTTGAATCAATCACTCTTTTGGCAAAACCACAAGCACTTTTCACTTGTTTAGACACAACTTGCCAACACATTTTCATGGTGAAGCACCCGTGCTGCATAATGGTGAGCACAGCCTGTGCAGATTGTGTTTGACTTTTGTCACCTGTGCTGCACAGGTGACAAAAGTCAAACACAATCAAAGCACAGGTGTCACCAGTGAACACAACAACTCAAAATTGATCAAACTTGTTGCTATTGAAAAATGTTTTTCAATACAAAATGTGTCTGAGTGTTTTGTCTTGTAATCAGGGCACTCAAGTTTGACCCATTGACCCAGCTTCATCAGAAAGAACAAGTTTTACTATATCAAATACACTGTTTCTCCGGCTTCCTCGCACTAATTGCAGTAATTGATGATTTTAAATTGCCCGTAGGTGTGAGTGATTGTGCATGGTTGTCTGTTTATATATGTGGCCCTGCGATAATGTGGCGATCTGTCCAGGGTGAACCCCTGTCCCTCCCCTGAAATTAGCTGGGATAGGCTCCAGCAGACCCCCGTGGCCGTGTAAAAGGATAAAGCAGGTATAGAAAATGGATGGATAATAATAATAATAATAATAATAATAATAATAATGATGATGATAATGATGAATAAAAATAATAACAAAACCAAATGGGCCCCTTGAACAGCAGTGGTCTTGAATTGTGGTGGATTGTGTGTGTGTGTGTGTGCAGTGGCGAAACAACTCAGCACCGGGCCCCGATGCAAGATCATTAAACCGGGCCCTGCCCATCACAATGCAAAACAGACACGCTGTGATTGACGCAATCTCACAGCAGATGCATCACCATTCAAATGACAACGGGCACTACTGACAGCTTTAACCCTTAACACAACCACAGCGCAGATAGATATGTTTAAAAAAAAATCCCATATATATAGCACATATAACCAACAGCATAACGCACACAGTGCGCCGGTGTGAGACGGAACACCGGCAGTGCCAACAGCTGAGAATAAACCCACAGCGCACAGATTGAAATTTGGTGGCACGGCGGCACACCACAAATGAAAACATCATAAACACGCATAAACACAAACAAACTAGTGATACACTATCACTATAACAAATATTAATAATAATGGGTCATTACTTACAATTACAGTTTGACTTTCCGGGCCTTCCGCTGGGCAAAGTCATTAATTAATTCCTGACAACAGTTCAACTCTCAAGCCTGAATTATGGTTCCGCGGCGTAGGGTACGCGGCGACGCGCGCCGTACGGTGCGCGTCGCCGCGTACCCTACGCCGTAATCTGCGTTGGTGTAACGCGGAACCATAAATCAGCCTTAACTCCTTTCCTCTCCTCACTCGCCAACTCTTCCTCTACGCAAATATGGGTTACACATGCGCACTACACACTGCATCATCCGAGATCATCTATGAATTAAAATTTTTATTTAAAGTAGATATATCTTTATAACCAGCCCATAACATTGATGTAAAAAAAAAAAAAAAAAAAAAAAAAAAAAAAAAAAAAAAAAAAAAAAAGTCCGCACGTCCCCAGGTCCTGCGCGTGCGGGCCCTGGACACGTGCGGGCCCCTATGCAGTTGCATTGTCTGCATATATGGTAGTTTCGCCACTGTGTGTGTGTGTGTGTGTGTGTGTGTGTGTGTGTGTGTGTGTGTGTGTGTGTGTGTGTGTGTGTGTGTGTGTGTGTGTGTGTGTGTGTGTGTCTCTTTAGAGGGATGTGTGTTGTAACTTATGTTACCTCCCCTATCAGTAGTGTAACATCATGGTAATTGGCCCCGGTGCAAATATGTTTTTTTGTGGCCCCACGCCTGCCCTAAACAAAGGCGCACTATAGAGAACTGCCATTGCTGCTATGTAGGTTAATGTTGTAACTGGCCACACCCAGGGGAAGTCTCCTCCTGGCCCCCAGCGGTTGGGTCAATGCAGTTTTCGAGGTGGGATACTGGCTTTTTCCTCAGTTGCAGTAAAAAAAAAATGTATATAATTTTGTCCTTTTTGCTTAAATATCATCCTGGCTCTTTTTTTCTTTTCTCTTTTGTGCGCCGTTTTTTTGTTTAGGCATGCTAAACATGACGCAACCCTATTTTTGTCATCTATTTTCTTGTTTACTTTTTTTTGCTGAAAGCTCATGTCATTGCGTCATCATGCACTTAACATGATTGACAGGTAGCCTATTAAGGTGATTGGACTATTCCATTCACAAAAACGTTTTTTCTTCCTCCTGATGGCGCCTGGGCCCTGGTCAAGCTTCACCCCAGATAATTATGCCTGTGTCCGCTACGCATTAACGGAAAGCACGGCATTAGTTGTTAAACAACTAATCATACAACGTTGATGCATGCTATTGAAATTTAAGGGCCCCAACTGTCAAGGTTTGACATTCCCCTCAGCCTTTCAGTTTCTGTTTTGCCCCGCCTGTGTCCCATCTGCCCTGATTGTCTACACCTGTGTCTCGTCGTGTCTCGTTATACCCTGTGTATATCTGGTCTTGTCATTCCCTTGTTCCCTGTCGGTCCGTACTGTTTTCCTTCCTCCATGTTTCCTGCCACGGTTTTCCTGCTCAAGTTTTTTGATCCCTGTTTTGTTACTTTTGATCGTACCAAGCAGCGCTTTGTTTTTGGTTTTGTGGAATAAATCCTGGTTTTTGCAACTCCTGCCTCCTGCTCTCCTGCGTTTGGGTCCACGCCACACACCAGACGTGACAAAACGGACCGCCCCAAAATGGACCCAGCGGGAGAGTGGATTTCCCTCTGGGGGTTTCTCCGCCGGGAGGTGGAGAAAAATATGAGGTGGTTCGAGGAGGAGTCCCCCTTCTGGGGAACACGCCTGGCTCGGGGTGGGCCCCGGAGCATCCAGGCTCTGGAGTGACGGCGTCGACGCCAGCCCCAGCTAGCCGCTGTTCCGGCGGTGGTCTTGGGCGTGTCGTCGGTGGGGGTCCCGGACGCATCAGCCCCTGCTCCAGTGATGCTCCCGGACCCCCCGCAGCCAGCGCCCCGTTCTGTCAGGGTTTGACATTCCACCCAGCCTTTCAGTTTCTGTTTTGCCCCGCCTGTGTCCGTTCTGCCCTGATTGTCTGCACGTGTTGTCTCGTTATCCCCTGTGTATATCTGGTCTTGTCATTCCCTTGTTCCCTGTCCGTTTGTACTGTTTTCCTTCCTCCCATGTTTTTTCTGCTCAAGTTTTTCGATCCCTGTTTTGATCCTGCCAAGCAGCGCTTTGTTTTTGGTTTTGTGGAATAAATCCTGGTTTTTGCAACTCCTGCCTCCTGCTCTCCTGCGTTTGGGTCCACATCAAACACCAGTCGTGACACCAACAGACAACGATTACAGTGTGTTCCTGGATCGTTGATCTGTCCTGAGTTTGTGAGAATATTCGAGTCGCGGAATCCGACCATTATTGCTCCCCTCAGAAAATGATGAGTGAAAGGTTCTGGCGTAGCTAACCAAAAAACTGTCAGTCAAAGACTGCTAGTTGAGGGGTGCCCAAAGACCTGTGCTCATGCCCCAAGAGGTGGTCTGTCAAAACAATCCCATTAGACTTCATGAAATACAGCAACAACTTATTGGAAACTACACAAACTTTGTGGGAATCAATAGTGTGAGCCTTCGCTCTATCAATTTTTTTCTCCATTGCAACAGAATGTGAACGAAACAAATGTATAGTGTATTTTGCACGTAACTCTGACTCAGTTATTTATATTAGATTGTGCAAAGCAATTGTGAAATCTTTTCTATAGCTACTTTTGAGATTCTAAAAACATGTGCTACACTGTAATGTGATAAACATTTCTCCATGAGCTACATTCCCTTAACGCCATGTTGGAAACCACACAAACTTTGTGGGAATCAATAGTGTGACACTGTAGAGACCAGAAAGCCATTTTGTTTGGGGTACCCGAAAGGCTATTGCTGCCCTGTCCCCCAAATCCACTCAAATCTGGGTTAAAAGGCTTTCTTCTGCGCTGCACCTTGGTCATGGAACAATCTGCTAAATTCACTCACTCAGCACTTCATTTCGCTGGATCAATTTAAAACTCTACTTACAACTTTAAGAACTACAAGAGTGTAACTGCCATTTCCAAAACGGACTAAAATGATTGTATGTCTTTTATATTCTGCTCTTGTAAGTTATTTTTAATTCAATTTTGCTCTTTGTATTGTAACTTCCAACTCAGACAAAAAGACAATACACACATATGTAAACATCACTGCCTTGGTGGCTCACATATTTCAGGTGCATATCATCAGCAGGTGGACCCACTAGTCACTCTAATCTAGGAAAGAGTTAAACATCTCTAAAGCTAAGGAACTGTAATGCTGCTTACAGACTGGTTCAACAGCTGGAAATCAAAGGGTGGGAGTTGAAGTGAAGGGTACCTTACCTGAGCATTGAGGTGGACAGACCTTGTTTTGTTTACAAAATGGTCCAAAAAAGACTCTTTCTGCTTGAAAAACTGATGAATTTCACTCTACGCAAAAACATTCTGACAAATCACTCACCGATTCAGTTCTCACCCGCAGTATCTCATCTTTGTACACCTTTCTCTCGGTTAAAGACAAATCTAAACGGTGACAGGACATCAGGCATGCAAGGAAAATAACAGGCACCATACAGTCTTATTCAACTGCCATCAACATTACATGACAACATTGATTTTTGTTTCATGTATTTGGTTGTGAACTCGCAGCAAACATTTTCCAGCTTCAGCTGGATTGTTTTTCCAGCGATCTCAAAGATGTTGGTTTGTAATATTGGCATGCCTTTAAGGTCAGAAATATCAATGTCTAGTTACGCATGAGAAAATGTTGGGTCTTCGAGGAAGTCTAGAGAAAAAAATAACAATAATAATAGGTGCTTTTGACTGTCCCAGTGAACAAACTCACCCTCACAAACACAAAGAATAAACAATGCACAGGGCACGGCATTGTAAAGAAACAGACTTATTACCCACAGTGGGCATTTGATACTGTATTTCATAGCAGGAAATGCAATAAACAATGGCTGGAGGGAATGTACTTGAGTTGTTTGAGCTGCCTTACTGTGGCATTTAAAGGTACTTTAAAGTGTACTGTCTGCTGTGGAGCTGTCGGGTTGTGGTGTTGGCGGAGGAGCCAAATGTGGGAAATATCAGAGGCAGGTGCAGCAAACAATCTCTTTTATGAACAAAAATAAGACAATGATGCATATGTATTCCCCTATATTGAACGCCCTCACCACCACACATGCTAGCCTTTGTTCTGTTTTTTTTTTGCACACAGTGTGAAGGTGTTTTTTTTCCCTCCCTTTTCCCAGTGTACATACTTTGTCAGCTAATTGCACCAGTATACTCTGTATACCTTATATACGTATGTTGTCGTCTGTTGTGTTTTTTCTGTTCTCTTGATGGGTTGTACTGCCAGGTAATTTTGTTGTGTCTGGAATGAAAAATACATTTATTTCAATTTCACTATTTCAATTTCAATAATGGGACGAAACATAAATGAAACTCCATCTTATCCCCAAAATGCCAGTTTTTTTTTATTGTTTTTTTTTCTCAATAAGCAACATGAAATCATTCACTTGAGGTCAACTACAGTATGGTTTTTTTTTCTATGCGTATTCTTCTTTTTCATGAATCAGAATATTTTATTCACAAACTGCATGCTGCTTGATGTGACTATAAGCACAGCAATATTTGGCTCTGAATTAAATAAGAATTAAAGCTGCAAGCAGCGATGAACGGGCCCTCGCACTCATGGCCACTGCACCCCCCCCCGGGTTCCCCCCACATTCCTAGGTCAATAATACTATAAAAAGAACTCATCATCATAAGCATATCAGAAATGACACCATCCACGACTCTCTATGTCAAACCATTCAAAAGTTATGGCGGAAAATAGGAACTATGAAATATCGACCAATCAGAAGAAGGGGCGGAGCTAATTTACACCAATGAAGTTTAAGGACTCTAAACCAAATCCAATGACACCACCCACATGTCTGTATCACAACCCGTTCAAAAGTTATAGCAGAAAATAGGAACTATCAACTATCAACCAATCAGAACAAGGGGCCGGGCAAAAACACCAATTATGGTGAAGTACTCAAAACCGAGTCCGATGACACCACCCATGAGTCTTTATGTCAAACCATTCAAAGGTTATGGCAGAAAGTAGGAGCTATCAAATATTTACCAATCAGATGAAGGGGGGCACGCTTTTTGGCATCTATCGTCGCCACGGTGACGCTTTTGACTGAGAAAAGTAATGCGCGTAGTCACAGGATCGAGACGCACATTTTGATGTATAACACACCTCGGTGCACGTTACGGTTCGGGCGAAGAAGCGGCCGAAGAAATGGCATAAATTGCGCCAAAATTACACGATTAATTCAAAATGGCCGACTTCCTGTTCGGTTTCAGCCAATGGCGACAAGAGACTTTTCTTTAAATTGCGACATGATACAGGTGTGTACCGATTTTCATGCATGTACGTCAAACCGTATTGTGGGGCTTGAGGCACAAAGTTTTCTAGGGGGCGCTGTTGAGCCATTAGGCCACACCCATTAATGCAAACCATGAAATATCTAATTTATCACCAGGCCTGGCTTGCGTGCAAAATTTGGTGACTTTTGGGGCACGTTTAGGGGGGCAAAAAGGCCCTCATTTCGCTGGAAGAAAAATTAGAAGAAAAAAAATTGTGCTGTTTATTTGGTTCACCTTGAGAGTGCAAACACCTTCATACTTCACATTTTTTGTGGATAATTTGCTGTCAATTCTGTCATCTTTGGGTACGCTGTAAGTACCTGGATGGTGCACTCAAAAACAAGGATGGAATGATGGAGACTTCACACACCTCCACGGGGCACAGAGCAGAAAAGGGGGACTGGCTCTACTGGGCAGAGCCTGGAGCCCCACTTTCTGTCAGATTGCTCCAATGGCAAATAAAAGCTTTGCCATTTAATACTGACAGCACACACGTGGAAATCAAATTTAAATTTCATATTCCATCACAATACCTGAACCCACTCTTTTCATCATACACTTCTCCTTCCCAAACAGAAGAAACCTGCTGATTAAAAAAAAAAAATCTAGGTAAATATCAAATTAAAGAAAACTCCATGTTATTTTAAGGTGGAGAACTCAAGAAAATAGATCTGAGAAATATGGCTGAAAGAAATCTGACCAAAAAGAAACATGAACCTAACTAACATATGTGAAGGAGGAAGAACCAGCTATCTTAATATAATTTACCTCTTCTTATCTTAACTCTGATGGTCAGAGATATTTTTGACCTTTACCTCACATTATCTTGCTAAGGGGAGTTGGATTGTTGAAAATCTTTCTTCTGTATCTTTTTGTTATCAGTATGATCTCTTTCCTCATTGTTGCACATTACAAGGTATTATAGTTGTATTACAGGGCAAGAGGAAGTTGCATAAGGTCATCTCTTCACCAAGAGGTATAAATTCAAGCATTTCTTTCTCTGTCGCCATGAGTTTCATCTTTCTCTCAAGACGGGATCATCTACAACCATGCTGCTCTTCAGACTCACCACTGCACTGTGTGAGTATAGAAGGGTTAAAACAAGGGGGAAATTAATTACGATGGCTGGCCAGTTGTAGATATTACACATCCCTTACACGTGTTTCTTCCTTTCCAGCACTTGCAGCTGCTTGCTTGGCCTTGTATCCAGGTAGATGAGAAAATGCTTGATTTATGTCATACAAACAGCACAAGAACATTAAATGTAACTTATTCCGTGATTAACTTTTTTCTTTTATTTCAGATGATTTCACAGAGAGAGTCATAACATGTGATGACCTCCACAACGTCCATAGTCTGAAATGTGGTAAGAATCAAATTTTCATGGTTTAACATTCTGTTACAATTTTGTCTGGCCTATAGCTCCTTCCTATTATATCTGTCATGCTATGATGCTACTGTGAAAACGTTATAATCTTCGGCTCCCCCTATTTTTACTTACTTGTTCCTTTGGTGTGTAACAGATAGTGGAGTCATCAGTGTGATCTCAGCACTGTATGGCCGTCAAGATGGTGTGACCTGCAGTGAGCACAGGCCTCCACAACAGCTCACCAATACTGACTGCTCCCAAGCCGGCACTGTAGATGTCATCAAGAACAGGTGCAAATTGTATTTTAAGTAATACATTTCATGTTTACTTCAGGAAGTGCATCTATACTTTTTTCTATATGAAGCTTTCAATGTAGCAATAGTCCTCAGTAGTATTGAGTAAACCAACAAACCTGCTCTAAGACTCTTTAGGAAAGGCAATTATAATTTTATAATACTTCAATATTTACCACTAAAGCAAAATTGGTGAGTTTTATTTTCAGACAAAACACACTCAGCAACGCAAATATAACAACAGTTGTAAACAGGACAGGTTTAATGCAATGACTTATACAGGAGCGTCCAGAATATTAGTAATGCCTTAGATCAACAGCTAGTTTTCACCTCAAACTTTCACCTGCAGGCTGCTTTAGATTTCTTTGGTTGAGACTAGTGTGGTTGTGGTTCTGCCAAAGTCACATGCTTCGTTAGATAGGTGGACAAGCAGTCAGGGAAACAGGTTCCAGGGGTGGATTCCTCTCACTATGTGGGCTAATTCCCACAGTAATAAAGATTGAATCCAGACGGACTGATACTGCTTTGGAGCAGCATGTTAGATATATCGTTGTAAAGTAAGTTAAATGTCTACCAGTTGAAAATGTTAACGTACACATTTAGCACTGGCATCTTTGTTCAGTGTTTTTCAGTAAAATGCTTTCAGTCTTAGTTGTGTGGTAGAATATAGAGTATTATTTAAATATGTATTATTAAATCCTATATTAGCATTATAACTTTAAAGGCTTCAGGCAAACATAAATTAGTTTTTAGAGATTAAACATGGACATACAGGACTGTCTCAGAAAATTAGAATATTGTGATAAAGTTCTTTATTTTCTGTAATGCAATTAAAAAAACAAAACTGTCATACATTCTGGATTCATTACAAATCAACTGAAATATTGCAAGCCTTTTATTATTTTAATATTGCTGATTATGGCTTACAGTTTAAGATTAAGATTCCCAGAATATTCTTTAATAATTAATCATTTTTTGAGATAGGATATTTGAGTTTTCTTAAGCTGTAAGCCATGATCAGCAATATTAAAATAATAAAAGCCTTGCAATATTTCAGTTGATTTGTAATGAATCCAGAATGTATGACAGTTGTTTTTGTAATTGCATTACAGAAAATCACATTATTCAAATTTTCTGAGACAGTACTGTATGTGCTAATTTGGGTTCAAAAGTTCACATTTGTAGGAACCAAAGTAAGTCACTGAAATGAATTAGTCTTTTTTTATTAATATTGTCATACTGAACAGGTGTGATGGCAAGCAAGTGTGTGAGATCAACACAAATGTTGTTCGTACTTCCGATCCCTGCCCCGGCATCTACAAGTATCTTGAGACCAAATACATCTGCCTCCCAGCGAGTCAGTAACATGCTTTTAACCCGTCTAATAGACAAAGTTGCACATTGGTTTGACTGTGAAATTTAATGAGAAGATGTCATACATTCTTTTTATTTTGACAGTTCGCCGTTTTGTGTGCGAGCGCTCTCTTGCACTGTTGACTTGTGGTAAGAATCAATTTTTCATTTATTTTTTGCATTCAGAATGACTGGCTGGTTACAGATATGAGCAAAATTACATTTGTTTTTCTGACAATGTCACATTCTCCATCTCTTTATCAGAGGAAGGCCAGGTTATCTCCGTCTACGGTGCCGATTATGGACGCCGCAACAAGGCCACCTGCTCTTTTGGCCGACCTGCCTCCCAGATTCAAAACGTCCACTGCTCCAGCCCCACTACAAAAGTTGCTAAAAGGTAAGGGAAGGTCTGTTTTGACTGATGCAGGTATATAAAAGAACATCAATGCTTGCAGAATTCACTTTGTAAATTACAAGAAACAAATGCATAGAAAGGTCACAGTGTTTAAGATGACAATCATAAATTCCACATTAAGTGACATATTTCACACCCGGCAACATATACGGACCTATTTTCATTTATGCTCGCAGGTGTAACGGGAAAAACAGCTGCTCCATCAGAACTGGCAACTCAGAATTTGGGGATCCTTGTCCTGGCACTTACAAGTACCTCGAGGTGGCTTACGTTTGTGAATGTGAGTAAATTGAAGGCTAATGTTGTTCGCTGTGTAAAAGCTGTTCACATAATGCTGCACACTTAAAAGAACAATAAAAATATATTTTGCTGAACTGAGTTTTTTTTTTAATTGTGTTGCAGATCCTGCATTTGCTCCGGAGGCGTCTTTTCACGAAGAATCATGAAATTATCACAAACATACATAGCATGACACAAATGATGTTGTCTATTGACTTATGAAACGTTAAATGTGAAGAATCTTGTTACATGTGAAAAGAATTCTTAACATATTAGCATTGAATAATTAGACAATTTTTGTAATAACTGTCTGGTTTTTCATAATGATAGAAATGTTGATTATTAAAGTTTCATTTCCAGTATAAATTCATATAACTCCATAAATAAAATTTATGGAAAATGTATTTTGTTCAAGCCTTTTACTTTAAACAGACACTTCAGCTTGTCATTAGCAGGACAGAAAGTAAAGCAGATTATATTTCAAAATAATTTGGACTGTTGACCAACAAAAAAAGCTAAATAGATCAAAGTATTGATTAGACGACTTCTGGTGTAGCAACTAATGGAGGAGGACGCGTTCTTTGAGCTGCTGCAACAACTTAATAAAATCTTTTTTAGGTACACCTTTTTCATCTTTCTTTGGTGCGTGTTTTCCCTAACATTGTAATTTGAATTTAACGCTGTCTTTTTACCGAACAAAATGCCTCCAAAAGCTAAACCACCGTCGCGGCCTACTTTTGCACACCGCATCCCCACCTCGTAGTGACCCCCCTCCTGCCTGGTCAACTCTGGAATGAGAAAAACACAGGAAAACACACTATGGGCACACAAGTGTTTGGAATCTGCAAGAGAAAAAACTAATAAACAGAAACTGAAGTTCTGGTTAATTCTAATTTTAACTTTTGAACTTTGGTCAGATTATGTTTCCTTAAACTTTTGACGTTTTAGTTCAAACTTTAGGTTTAAAAAAGACACCAAAATAGAGCAGTTTGCAAAACATTTGTGCACCTTACTTTTGATTGAACACATCATGGTGGTCAGGGTGGTGGAGGTGGTCAGGTTACTGTAGATGGTGTTGATTTTGGATTGGAAAAATGAGAGGAAGTCGTTGCACTTTGGACTGTGAAGGAGTTGGAGATGTTGTCACTGGGTTTGAGAAGTTTGTTGATTGTGGAGAAGAGAGCCTTTGGGTTGGAGGAGTCAGAATGGATGATGTTGGAGAAGTAGGTGGAGCGAGCTGAGTTGAGGGGCATCCTTGTATTGTGGAGGATAAGTGGAGAGCGGTAGCAGAAGGCTAACGTTAGCTATCGCCGAGGAGCCAAGGGTCCGGGTAGAGAGGAGCGATGCACACCCCAGGAGTATCCACAGGATTAGCCACAGCATGCTACATCCAGCAGTTAAGCGTGTTGAGGTGGTGGTGGCTGAGGACAGAAAACAGCGGTGACCAGTAAACGAGTAATGGCAGAGTGAGCATCTAGCTAGTAGTTGCTCTAGCCGCCAGTTAGCCCGGTGGTGCAGAGCAAAACTTACTTGCGAGGGCTCCAAGAGGAGCCCACAGCGGAGAGAAGACTCAGACAGTTGCGGTGTACACACGCCCTGGCCCTGGCAGCTGTTTTGATAGTAAGATCTGAAATGAGGATGTTTGGACAGATCGGATCAGAATTGATGTTATAAAAAAAAAAAAATAAAGTTAGTCAGAGGTTTTGCGGGATGTGTTGCAGGCATAAAATTTAAAAGTGGATTGAAAAGAAAAAGGTAGGTCTCTGCATTTAACCCATCTCTAATTAGACTAGAGAGCAGTGGGATGCCATATGAACGGGGCCCAGGGTGGTTGACCTGGGGATTGTGAACCTGGTCCTCCAGACTCCAGTCCACTTCTGTAACCGCTAGGCTGCCACTCCCCAAGGGAATCACTGAATATTCATGATAGCAACATGGCTACCAATTATTTAGTCAATAATTAGTCATCATATCATTGATTTTCTCTCCCCCTCTTTTCTTTCTCAGTAATATGTCGCTGTAATAACTTGTAATAACAGTGTGGTTGTTTTTCCCTCAACTGCATGAATAATTTCAGCCTCACGGGGGCGACATTGGCCAGGTTCACATCTGGCTGCTTACCTGACATCACAACATCCAATTCAGTGCAGCAGTTGGGCCGTCACCCTTTCATACAGGGAACTGGGATCTGTTTTATTCATTTAAAAGTGTCAATAATGACTGTTCACATTGGCTATTTTTCAGGCCAGCGGTTATTTTCAGTGACGACAGTCGACCAAAACTGTCAGGAAAGGGGTTGTGATTAAACATGGGAACAAAGCAGAGAGCAGCTGGCCTTGTAAAACACACTTTCATCACGGAGAAAATTTAAACCTCTGCTAACATAATTCCTTCCTTTTCATGATAAAGGACACAGGTTGGTCAGCAGAAATTCAAACCATACTGGGAATCTAGGTCTTTGTGCAACAATAATTTTTAATAGCTTTGAATAAATTGCACATCTTGCTTATGCAATTTTTAAATATAAATCATATTTAGATATGAATCACTTAGTATCAAGTGGCTGTTCCTACACTTCCACTTAATATTAGACCAACCTGTTGGCTTCCCCTGTCTGTCCTTGTGTGTTTTGAACGCAACAGAAGAGAGAAAAGCAGCAACAAGATGTAACAACATCCTTACATCTTAAAGGTCTATGAATTATGGCCTTTAAACATTTTGGTTTTATTGTCATGTTTTGAAATTTTGAGGAGCAATAAATAGTTAGATGTTCAGATCCAACCCTATCTCCTATGTAGGACCAAAACTGATGTAATAAAAAAGCAGAATTATATATATATATATATATATATATATATATATATATATATATATATATATATATATATATATATATATATATATATATATATATATATTTGTTGTTTTTCCTTTTCTTCTACGTGCATTTTTTTGTGTTTACCTTTCCTTGTCTCCTCTTTTTACGTTACCTTATGCATTTATGCCTCATTATGCAAAGGAGGAGGTCTGCCATTTTTGGACCAGCTGCTCTACTATTGGTCAATAAACAGCAAGGAGCAGGATCGGACCAAGATTAAGTCTATAGCACAACCAGCGGTGACACACTGCATAAACAAACATACCCCTCTCATTCGTTGAAGTGTAGAATAATGCTGCTGTAATGTCTTTTTGTTTTCACAATCAGCCCTCACTGAAGACTTAAAATTGTTTAATGGATTAATTTCTAAAATGATCTTTTATGTTATGTATCATGTGGTGTGCGGATGGTCAAAGGGACATTATCAAATTTCAACGTGTTTATTTAATTAGTGAAATAAAAAGAAGCAACAAGCGTGTGGAGCAAGATGGTGAAATGAATATATGAGGTAAGTTTGTGAAGCTGCAGTGAGTGCTGTGATTAATCATTTTCTCCAGGTAGAGGCGCTGTAGGAGCAAGAAATTGTAGTTGTTTTGAATGCAACAGAAGAGATAAAAGCAGCAACAAGATGTGAAGAGCTGATGTGGGAGCTGGTGTGTTGTGACGGTAGTTATTATAAGAGTAGAGGGAGTGTAAAAAGACTGGGTCTCGTTGTATTACTCAGGCTGCACTTCAGCATCTATTCACAGGTGCGACTCCACACCCAGCAGGGACATCACACACTTATCTGTCTTTTAACTTTTAATAAGGAGTTTTTATGGCTTTTCTTCAGACTTAGAAGTTATCTGAAAATGTGATTCCAACATACACATCTACAAATGAATCCAGTGAAAAGCTTTGAAAAAGGGCAAATGAAAAAGGGAAAACAAAGGAGAATTAATTGCAAAGAAAAGCAGCTTTCTTCCACCAGTCAGTGGTAGTGTGGCCGAGCGGTCTAAGGCGCTGGATTAAGGCTCCAGTCTCAGAAGAGGCGTGGGTTCAAATCCCACCACTGCCATCAACACATGTTTAGAAGCTGATGACTGCACTTTACATCAAATAACCTAAACCTTGTTTGTGATGAGCCTTGTTACAGGGACTTTTGTGAACCAATGTTGCAGGAATCCTTCTAAAACTATGTAAACCCTGTAACATCTGAATGCTGTTAACTTACTCTTCAATTTATAATGTTTGCTGTGACTTGATTGTTGTCCTCTGATGTGGGTCACTTTGGATAAGAAGTTCTTCTAAATGTTCTGTAATCTTAAAATAAATCCTAAAAACTTGAGGCTTCTCTTCCATGTACCATCTAAACACCTGAAAAAAAAACAGAAGATCACATCACTGACGTCCCGTTTCGGATCTGAACCTGGTCATTGTAACAACATCCTTACATCTTAAAGTTATAGTCTGTAATGTTGGAGAGCCAGCAAGATTTGAAAGTGGCACCTCCTCTAAGCCCCGCCCCCTCCTCCCCCTCCCGTCAGCGCTCCGTCCAAAGCCACGCCCCCACAAACTTTGGGGAACGCGCATTTGCAGGAGTCGAGTGTTCCAGGACATTTTGGACAGCACATTTTCAACAAAACTACTATTATTCACTGGCTACTCTCAGGATGGAAGGACCATTTCACCCAGTATAACAATAAATGTTTTTGAATACGATCACAGACTATACTTTTAAACCAATTAGTTTCATGTTAGTTTACTTACCTGCAAAGAAACAAATTATGTATTCATCTATTGCAAATCGATTACCCCCAAGTACTATGAAACAGAATGTTAACTAAGAAAAGAAAATCAGCTAAAACTCAACAGTATTTTTGGAATGCTAGGTTGTTGGTTTGGATACAGTAAAAACAAGCGGTTTGGACACTTCGTTGTCACTGGTACTGTATAAACCTTGAGCATTTATCAGAAGGGCATCAGTAACCTGTCTGTTCTCCAAGATGGTTTTACAGTTATTATTATGTATTGATGAAATGTGGCAGTTGGTCAAAAATACAAATGTTCTTCTTTTTACTCAATTTTTGCAGAACAGGCATCACTCTGTTCCTTAAAGGACATAAAGGAGGCAGCTGTACACCAGTACCAGGAGCTGACAGATATCTACAAACATGTGTTCCAGGTATAAAATGCTTCGCACAGACTCTCCGAATGGCTATGAGGGATCAAATACGGAGTTTATTCCATTGTGACTTCTCAGTGATGGATTCATACTTGCCGCAGAACCCCAGGGTATCCTCCTTGTTTGCATGGAGTCAAAGTCGAGCACTGTGCTCACCACCAGTTTGTCCTATCACACTACGCGACCAGTTTAATGAAACTCAGTGCAAAATGAATTGTAACATTGAAGGCCTGCAGAAGGCGCAGGAGGCCTGTGACATGTATAGTCACGTAGTGTTAAAAATAGTACGAGTTTATGAGTTGGAATCACTTTACCCTCTTTTAGAGGACCCAAACCTGGATCTCTGTATCGTCCATCTGGTCCGAGACCCAAGGGGCATGCTGGAGTCTAGAGAGCGGTCAGCTGCAGATTTTGTGATGGATGACAATATTCTCTTGGAGCAGAGAAGAGTACCCCCATTAGAATTTCAGTATCGGGAAATGCAGCAGATGTGCCATAGCCATGTGCGCATTAATCAGAGAGTCCTCCTCCGTTTCTAAAAGGACGCTACAAATTGGTTCGCTTTGAGGATGTAGCACGCAACGCATTCAAGGAGATAAATGGCATTTTTGAGTTTGTAGGTTTAGAGATGACCCCCCAACTGGAGGAATGGCTCTACACTGCAACCCACGGAAAGGGCAGAGGCAACAAGAAAGGAGCTTTTCAAACTTCCTCTCAAAGTTCTCGCACCTTGTTGCCGTACAGCAAGATCAAAAGTCTTCAGGAAGTGTGTAAAAGGGCCATGTCACTGCTGGGTTACAAGACAGTTAACAGTGAAACAGAACAGAAAACACTTGACATGGATCTGCTGACTCCATGAGAATCCCTTCAGTTTACATGGGTGTCAAACAAACAGAATTCAACTAACATTTAAAGTGTTTCCCCTAGGATTATGTTAGACAGCCTCTTTGATTTTGTAAATGTGATATTAGTTTTTCTCAGTTGCTAACACACTCCTGTCGTGTAGATCAATTGATACTATACACAATCTTGTCCTAGTAAAATACTATTTGCTGATCTGAGTCATTCCTTCTGCTAAACACTTAACATATCATCATGCAATAAAACACAATTGTCACTATGATGCACTTCTGATGCGTAATGGTAACCACAAGTGGAAAAAGACCAGCACACGTAAAACAAATATGTCGTGTGTTAAACACAGTGACACAAAACTGATCCCACTTGTTTTTCATGAAATGAAGATGTATAAAAAAACGTTTAGATTGCAAGCAGGATAGGTTTGTGTAAAAGGAAGAAGATGGCAAAAATAAGAAGGAAGAAGGATGAAGAAAAATAAAAGTGGTCATTTCTGATAAAATTCTAGCTACGGCCTTTCACCATGGAATGCGTGGAATGTTACCGTAATGAGGGATGCATTCAGTGAATCGAACCACCCATCAACCACCCACTGTATATCCACTATGATTCAGAGATATAGACTTACTTACAGGTACAGTCTGCTTTACTGTACTTTTTGTACTTTTTTAATCATAGACAAAACGGTTTACTGTGTATATTTTCATTTCAGAACATTACATTACAGATATTTTGCACATTTACTTTTTGGAGAATTGAAAGACTGCTAGTTGGGGGGGTGCCCAAAGATCTGTGCTCACGCCACAAAAGGTGGTCTGTCAAAACAATCCCATTAGACTTCATGAAATACAGCAACAACTTATTGGAAACCTCACAAACTTTGTGGGAATCAATAGTGTGAGCCTTCACTCTATCATTTTTTTTCTCTATTACAACAGAATGTGAACAAAACAAATGTATAGTGTATTTTGCACGTAAGTCTGACTCAGTTATTTATATTAGATTGTGCAAAGCAATTGTGAAATCTTTTCTTTAGCTACTTTTGAGACGCTAAAAACATGTGCTACACTGTAATCTGATCAATAAACATTTCTCCATGGGCCACATTCCTTTAACGCCATGTTGGAAACCACACAAACTTTTCAGTTTTGAACTTGTGTAGTTGAAGTTTTGTGTTTATAATTCTCAGCAAAGGGCAGTAGGATTCAAATGTTTTGTTTTACTAATTGTGAAAAATTAGATCAAAAGAGTGAACTGTGGCACTGTATTTAATGTTAAGGGATGGATTTGTGAGATCGTAAATATAATTTTATCTGATACCCACAGAAGCCGATTCAGAATTCTGTCCTCCGCAATCTTGTGGTTACTGGTTTAAAGTTTTTCCCGTTTGCTAAAAACACTAAACCCTATTGTCTGAACCATATTCTCAGTTGCCTGAACCCACTGTTTGAATCAATCACTCTTTTGGCAAAACCACAAGCACTTTTCACCTGTGTAGACACAACTTGCCAACACGTTTTCATGGTGAAGCACCCGTGCTGCATAATGGTGAGCACAGGTGACAAAAGTCAAACACAATCAAAGCACAGGTGTCACCACTTGAACACAACAACTCAAAATGTATCAAACTTGTGGCTATTGAAAAATGTTTTTCAATATAAAACGTGTCTGAGTGTTTTGTCTTGTAATCAGGGCACTCAAGTTTGCCCCATTGACCCAGCTTCATCAGAAAGAACAAGTTTTACTATATCAAATACACTGTTTCTCAGGCTTCCTCGCACAGTCCAAAAA